>NW_015505475.1:559273-571339 GCF_001515645.1 Sinocyclocheilus grahami
AAGCTTGACCACAATAAAACATTTTCTACCATATGAAATTACATGCTATCTGCAAATCAGAAAGAAAGATTTTCATGTGTTAGGGGTTTTATGCTCATGAAGTTATGTTAGAGCTCCTCTGCACAAATAGCTAACTTTAGTTCTTCTGTAAACAGTAACACTATGTTAGTGCATCTAAGCAAATTAAGAGCATGCAAGCCCTCATATGCAGAAATTGAAATGTTATTTGCAATGCAGAAAGACAGATTTTAATATTTTAAGGCTTTTTTGCTCATGAAGTTATGTTACAGCTTCTATTCTCAAGATGCCTATTTAAGTGTTTCAGGGAACAGTAACACTATGTTAGAGCAACTAAGCATATGACCTGAATGCAAGACTGCAAATACAGAAAACCTTCTTAGTAAGAGATAGTCGGTTTATGCAATGTTAAGACTTAAGCTTGACCACAATAAAAAAAATTCTACCATATGAAATTACATGTTATTTGCAAATCATAAAGAGAGATTTTCATATGTTAGGGGTTTTATGCTCATGAAGTTATGTTACAGCTTCTATTCTCCAGATGCCTATTTAAGAGTTTCAGGGAACAGTAACGCTATGTTAGAGCAACTAAGCATATGACCTGAATGCAAGACTGCATATACAGAAAACCTTCTTAGTAAGAGATAGTCGGTTTATGCAATGTTAAGACTTAAGCTTGACCACAATAAAAAAAATTCTACCATATGAAATTACATGTTATTTGCAAATCATAAAGAGAGATTTTCATATGTTAGGGGTTTTATGCTCATGAAGTTATGTTACAGCTTCTATTCTCCAGATGCCTATTTAAGAGTTTCAGGGAACAGTAACACTATGTTAGTGCATCTAAGCAAATGAAGAGAATGCAAGCCCACACATGCAGAAATTGAAAAATTATTTGCAATGAAAAAAGACAGATTTTCTTGTGTTAGGGGTTTTATGCTCATGAAGTTATGTTACAGCTTCTATTCTCCAGATGCCTATTTAAGAGTTTCAGGGAACAGTAACACTATGTTAGTGCATCTAAGCAAATGAAGAGAATGCAAGCCCACACATGCAGAAATTGAAAAATTATTTGCAATGAAAAAAGACAGATTTTCTTGTGTTAGGGGTTTTATGCTCATGAAGTTATGTTACAGCTTCTATTCTCCAGATGCCTATTTAAGAGTTTCAGGGAACAGTAACACTATGTTAGTGCATCTAAGCAAATGAAGAGAATGCAAGCCCACACATGCAGAAATTGAAAAATTATTTGCAATGAAAAAAGACAGATTTTCTTGTGTTAGGGGTTTTATGCTCATGAAGTTATGTTACAGCTTCTATTCTCCAGATGCCTATTTAAGAGTTTCAGGGAACAGTAACACTATGTTAGTGCATCTAAGCAAATGAAGAGAATGCAAGCCCACACATGCAGAAATTGAAAAATTATTTGCAATGAAAAAAGACAGATTTTCTTGTGTTAGGGGTTTTATGCTCATGAAGTTATGTTACAGCTTCTATTCTCAAGATGCCCATTTAAGAGTTTCAGGGAACAGTAACACTATGTTAGAGCAACTAAGCATATGACCTGAATGCAAGACTGCATATACAGAAAACCTTCTTAGTAAGAGAAAGTTGGTTTATGCAATGTTAAGACTTAAGCTTGACCACATTAAAAATGTTCTACCATATGAAATTAAATGTTATTTGCAAATCAGAAAGATAGATTTTCATGTGTTTAGGGTTTTGATGCTCATGGTTATGTTAGAGCTTCTCTGAACAAGTAGCTAATTTTAGTTTTTCTGTAAACAGTAACACTATGTTAGTGCATCTAAGCAAATGAAGAGGATGCAAGCCCACATATGAAAAGCTTAGTTTAGTTGGTCTGTGAACAGAAACACTAGAGCAACTATTCAAATGAAGCGAATTCAAGTATGATGAAAATCTTCTGTTTTTCTGTAAACAGTAACACTATGTTAGTGCATCTAAGCAAATGAAGAGGATGCAAGCCCACATATGCTGAAATTGACATTTTATTTGCATTAAAGAAAGACAGATTTTAATCTGTTAGGGTTTTTATGCTCATGAAGTTATGTTAGAGCTGCTCTGCACAAGTAGCTAACGTTAGTTTTTCTGTAAACATTAACAATATATAAGTGCATCTAAGCAAATGAAGAGAATGCAAGTCCACATATGAAAAGCTTAGTTTAGTTGGTCTGTGAACAGAAACACTAGAGCAACTATTCAAATGAAGCGAATTCAAGTATGATGAAAATCTTCTTTGTAAGATTTTTCTTATATATCAAATAAAATTTCATTTGCAATGCAGAAACCAGATTTTAATGTGTTAGTAGTTTTATACTCATGAAGTAGAGCTCATATTCACAAGAACTTATTTCAGTGCGTCTGCGAACAGTAACACTATGTTAGAGCAGCTAATCGTATGAAGAGAATGCAAGCCCACATATGATGAAAACCTTCTTTCTCTGTAAGGTGTTTCTGATATATCAAATTAAATTTTATTTGCAATGCTGAAAAAGATTTTAACGTGTTAGGAGTTTTATACTCATGAAGGAGAGCTTATATTCACAAGAAACTTAGTAAAGGGCTTCTGTGAACAGTAACACTTTGTTAGTGCAGCTAAGCATGTGAAGAGAATGTAATCCCACATATGCTTGAAACCTTTATTTTCTGTAAGAGAAAGGTGGTTTATGCAATGTTGACTACATCTTGCCCACATGAAAGATGTTTCTGATTAATGAAATGAAGTGTAATTTGCAAATCAGAAAGACAGATCTTCATGTACTAGGGCTTTTATGCTCAAGAAGTTATGTTACAGCTCCTGTAACAGTTTTCATGTGTTAGGGGTTTTATGCTCATGAAGCAGAGCTTATATTCACAACAAACTTAGTATATTGGTGCTCCTGTGAACAGTAACACTGTATTAGTGCAACTAAGCAAATGAAGAGAATGCAAGCCCACATATGCTTGAAACCTTAATTCTCTGTAAGAGAGAGTCTGATTAATGAAATAAAATGCTATTTGCAAATCAGAAAGACTGATTTCATGTGTTAGGGGTTTTATGCTCATGAAGTTATGTTAGAGCTCATTTGCACAAGTAGCTTACTTTAGTTTTTCTGTAAACACTATGTTACTCCATCTAAGCAAATGAAGAGAATGCAAGCCCACATATGAAAAGCTTAGTTTAGGTCTTCTGTAAACAGAAACACTGGAGCAACTAAGCAAATGAAGAGAATGCAAGACCGCATATACAGAAAACCTTCTTTGTTAATTAGAGAAAGTTGATTTTTGCAATATTAAGACTAAAGCTTGCCCACACGAAAAATGTTTCTACCATATGAAACGAAATGTTAGTTGCAAGTCAGAAAGACAGATTTTCAAGTGTTAGGGGTTCTATGGTCATGAAGTTATGTTAGAGTTCCTCTGCACAAGTAGCTAACTTTAGTTTTTCTGTAAACAATAACTCCTTTGCACAAGAAGCTTAGTTAAGTGTTTCAGGGAACAGTAACACTAAGTTAGAGCAACTAAGCATATGAAGTGTTCCTCTGCACAAGTAGCTAACTTTAGTTTTTCTGTAAACAATAACACTATGTTAGTGCATCTAAGCAAATGAAGAGAATGCAAGCCCACATGAAGCATATGTGTTGAAACCTTAATTCTCTGTAAGAGAAAATTGGTTTATGCAATGTTAAGACTAAAGCTTGCCCACATGAAAGATGTTTCTACCATATGAAATTAAATATTATTTGCAAAGCAGAAGAAATATTTTAAATAGTTAGATATTCTATTCTCATGAAGTTTTGTTAGAGCTAACATTCACAAGAAGCTTAGTTAAGGGCTTCTGTGAACCGTAACACTATGTTAATGCAGCTAAGCATATGAAGAGAATGCAAGCCCACTTATGCTTGAAACCTTAATTCTCTGTAAGAGAAAGTTGGTTTATGCAATAAGACAAAAGCTTGACCACAAGAAAAATGTTTCTACCATATGAAATGAAATGTTATTTTTAAAGCAGAAATACATATTTTAAAGTGTTAGGTGCAGTGTTGCCAACTAAAGTTCAGGGGAAGTTGCTAAAGGAAGGTTGATTTGTTGCTAAATGACCGCGGTGACGTCATTGCGTAATCACGATGCAAAATTGTCACTGCATCAAATCTCAGCAAAAAAATAAGACACAATGTTAGTGCAAATGAAGAGAATGCAATACCACATATACAGAACATATTCATTCTATGTAAAAGAAAGTTGGTTAATGCAATGTTAAGATTAAAGCTTGCCCACATGAAATATGTTTCTACCATATGAAATAAAGTTATGTTAGAGCTTCTATGAGCACTAATGTTGTGTCAGTGTTTCTAAGCAAAGGAAGAGAAAACAAGCACTGAAAGTTGGTCTATACGGTGTTGAGTAAAGCTTGCCCACATGAAAGATTATTCTTGGTCATGACAAATTACTAGTGTTAATTTCGTTAACGAAGGCTATGATGAAAAATGTTCGTCGACAAGCTTTTTTCCCCATGACTATCAACATGTAATTTCGTTTTAAATGTTAAATAAGACCAGACTGAAATGTATTCAAAAAGATAAAAACTTTCTTAAAAAAACTTTATTTTCGTCAAAAAAAATAAAGACAAAATGTTATTGCAGACTGCTCTACACGCCTTTACTACGCAAGCGCTCCATGAGTGCGGTTGCCAGATATCAAATGTTATAATCCCCCAATCAGAGCTTCGCTGTTAAACTCAAACACTTTCTGCCCGGTGTACTTTGCTTATTTTAAGCAATCTGGCAACCAGTGCCGCCGCCGATGATCTGAAAAACAAACAAGCTGGAGTTTAGCGATCTGTCTGGTCAGTGTTCTGTCACGAGATCTCACTGTATTGTTTGATATTGTGATCGCTGAATAAATACGCTGTTGTTTTAATAGAGAAATAGACTATTGCAATTATGGAATTACTAGGAATTTCACTGTTATAATATGTTTCGTTTGTTTTAGCTGTTTTCATAATGTAGACAGAGAGATTGCATAAGTATTTGGTGTTGATTAATATAATAAAAAGCCTATAATAAATCAGTACACTAGATGAGGTCAAATACACCATGTATGTGCCCACATTCTATTGATTTGTGCTTACTGAGAACGTGCAATACCTGAAATGCAAAAGTACATTTCTCAAATAACAACAATCATTACGATTATAAGTTTGACAATTTTTAAAAAATCAGTTTAACCATTATACACATGAAAATGTGACTAATATTTCATTGACTAAAATGCTCATACATTTCATTGAATAAACAAAAACAGGACAAGTTTGTCTTAATATGATAACTGAAATGTACGAGTAAGTTACATTTAGTTGAGTCGACTAAAACTAAGTAGGATAAGGTTGACTACATATGATAAAAAAAAGAACATTTTATCCCGAGACTAAAATGAAAATAGCTGACGAAATTAACACTCCTAATTACTACTTTTTTTTGTTGAGATATTGATAAAGTACATTTATTGACCACAACACATACTTAATATTCATGAAAATATTTATTTCTCACCACATTGTAAAATCCTTCAGTACATCATTGCGATTAGGCTGCATTTTGCACTGAAAATCAGAACATATTCCAAATACAATATAGTATAAACTTTTTTGGAGATGGGAAAAAACACCTTAGCATCTTACTCTTCGTATGGCCACTTCATCCAAACACACAGGCAATATCCTTGCAAGACGGCGAGGGAAGAATCTTCTCGAATGGTTACATCCTTACACTGACTCTTCCATAGTTTGAATGAGGGGTATAACATAGGGATCATACCTTCCACTGCCATGCAGAAGGGGAAAATGAAAGGAAGGGACAGTGTTGTGGGAGCTACTGGAATAATGGAACCATATACCTAGTCTGTCCAATACGTGAGCATGTGGTCGGTGTTGTAAGGTCCTGTTTTGGCATGCCGGTAAAGACACAAAGAACGCAGAATGGGTGCAATTCTGCGTGATTGTAGCATATATTGTGATGTTACCACCACGTTGTCCCGAGACATTCAAAATAGCACTGTGGCCAAATATGTTTCTCCCTATTCCTCTTCCTGCACCACTGCCTTTCATTTTTGTTGAAGACAAAAATTCACCTGTTGCCTTTTTATAGTGCTTACATCTTGATTGTTGAGTTTACCGTTTAGCACATAAGTGTCTGCACACATGATAGCCATGTTTGCTCAAATGGTTCATATGTGTAGTGTTTTGGAAAGCAGTGCCTTGAAATGGCAAAGAAGTGACATCATGTTAGATTTCTGTATCTAATATAGAGAAGTGCGCTGTAAAGTCTTGCAAAACAGTGTGTGTAATGTTTTGTAAAAAGTGGGAGGACTAGAATGTGCTTATAGTTGTGCAGATTTGGGCTGTTTTGAGTGTCAGTTTTCACCAACTGTGTGTTATTTTTAATTTTATTGTGTAAGCAATCGTACAAAAAAAAGTTAAATAAAAAGTCCAAAATAACGAATAAATCCCTGAAGCAATAATTAGTTTTTTTTCCAATTGCTAACAAGCATTTACCAATACTTAAAATACTTTTTCTAAACTCTTAACACAGCAACACACCTACATCACAGCCAAATAGTCAATTTTCTGGCCAAAACCACATTTTGTTAAATAAATACAAACTCTACATTTCAAAATGCTGAATACGTTTTTCTACATATACTAACTCTCTCAAAACACAGCAAACCCGATTCAAAATCGAGTCATTCAGTCAAAACATTAGCACTAGTTTCTAACCAACAGAAACATATAGTCAATCATAGCATAATGACTGTCAAAATACTAACAGTTGATGGCTTTACAAAAATTGCATTACCTGTCATATTTCAGTCAGACTATTCATCTAACTGAGACTGGAAGCTATTTCTAAATATTTCAGTGATCTGTTACTTAAATGCTTATCAGTTGTCACAATATTTTACATAGAGAGTTTTTTTCAATACCTTTGAGCTGCTGTTGTTGCAGAAGTAGAAGCTTTATACTATATTTAAGGTTTGGAACATTAGATCTTAATTTCTGACTTGCTGTGTTTAAGCATTTGTAAATAAGACTAAAAACATCCATGATTTTGGGTAAGCTTGTATGAAAAGAAAATGTAAGCATTTTAGAAACATGGTAATTGACTGCATATTGTATGAAAACAACATGAATTGTGTTAATAGTATGGTCATAACAGACAGATGTTGGTGCTAATTGTGTTTAGAGTTTTAAAAATGTGACTAGAGATTGGACAAAAGGATTTTAGCAATTAAAAAACAAACAAAAAAATAAAGACAAAAATCCCATCAACAGCATGTCTAGTATATGAGGTATGTGCCATATTGGAGTCCCAGCTGCTCCAGGAGGCCTTTCTGTGCGGTGTTTTTATGTTCTCTCTGTGTTGATGTTGCTTTCCTCTGGGTTTCTCCCACAGTCCAAAGACATACAGGACAGGTGAACTGGAGACTGTAAGTGAGTGTGACTATGAATGTGTGTTTTTGTCATCTCTGTGATGGACTGGCCATCTGTCTAGGGGGTTTTCCTGCCTATGACTCAGGAAAGGCTCCAGCCTCTTCATGACCCTACATAGGACAAGCGCTAGGGAAAATGTATGGAATAGATGGATGAATGTACAGTACGCAAGAAGCAAGTCAGACAGTTTTCTGTCTGCCGTGCTGCTGAGTGGTTTGTGATTGTAGCTCTGTGTAGCTTCGCGTTTCTGTTGAATATCTCTTACTATAGAGATCCATGGCAGAAATAAGCTTTCATAGGTTTCACATGTGGGCAAAAACAAACAAACAAACAAAAAATGCACAGTCCAACACACATTCTCACTTCTCTCCCATACCTCTTGTCCCTTTTTCTGTATTTTCTGTATCTTTCTCTGTTGTTTAAAGTGATAAAATATAACTTAATTCCCACCATATTTCTGATATTATCTATCAAACTAATCTGATTAATTGGATTGTTCGCGTTCATTCTAAAACCGCAAGTGCAGCACGTTAGCATTCGTTAGCCGGTTAGCTTGTCATTCCATTCTATTGCTGTTTTCTTTTTTTTTTTCTCTCACTCCGTTTCTTTTCTCTCTCGTTCCTTTTTTTCACGAGATCATCAAACAACAGTGGTAAGTCAGAATCATTCAATCACGGTGAGTAATGACCTGCTACTGTTGTTTGCACTGCTTGCAACATGTATAGTTTAGCTCTCTCTGTCGGTGACGAGGGATTCACATGTGATAAATGCAGGGAAATAGTTAGGCTGACAGAGAAGATTTCAGAATTAGAGACACGCATCCAAACTTTAATTGAGGACAGTAAGAATGTGAGGGCTCTAGATACGGCTTTGGATGCGACTAGCTCAGGCAGTCCTGTACATTGTTCGGTTCCGGTTACAGAGCCACCGCAGCAGGGCGACTGGGTGACTGTGAGGCGGCATAGTCGGGGGTCAAAACACCGCTCTTCCGTTCCGATCAAAACATCAAACAGTTTCTAATCTGATTACCCACTGAGAAACCTGATCAAAGTGCTCTAGATATTGGCGATTCTATTGTACGGAACGTGAAAATAGAGACACCAGTCACCGTAGTCCAATGTTTACCGGGAGCCAGAGCGCCTGACATCTTGTCAAATTTAAAAGTGCTGGGTAATGCTAAACGCAAATTCAGTAAGATTGTTATTCAAGATTGTTATTCGCTAATGATGTTTGACTTTGCCAGTCGGAGATCACTAAAAATAACATTAAAGAGGTGTGTGAACTTACAAGTACGATGTCAGACACTGTAATATATTCTGGTCCCCTCCCTGCTTACAGTGGTGACGAGATACATAGCAGACTGTCATCACTCAATGGCTGGATGTCTAAGTGCTGGGTAATGCTAAACGCAAATTCAGTAAGATTGTTATTCAAGATTGTTATTCGCTAATGATGTTTGACTTTGCCAGTCAGAGATCACTAAAAATAACATTAAAGAGGTGTGTGAACTTGCAAGTACGATGTCAGACACTGTAATATATTCTGGTCCCCTCCCTGCTTACGGTGGTGATGAGATACATAGCAGACTGTCATTACTCAATGGCTGGATGTCTAAGTGGTGCCTGCAGAATAACATGGGTTTCATAGACAACTGGACGAGTTTTTGGGGCAGACCTGACATGTTGAAAAGAGATGGTCTTAATACCTCCTGGGGTGGTGCTGCTCTTCTGTCTAGAAATATGGCATCCGCAGTCTCCTCCCTGATGGCAGCATACTGAAGAAGCTGTGTGTCGGGTGGGTGGGATCACTTGCAATGCAGAGGGCTTTGCGGGTGAGACGGGTGTTGTAGATGTCCTGAAGGGAGGGGAGAGAGGCACCAACGATCTTCTCAGCTGCTCTCAGTATGCGTTGAAGTGTCTTGCGGCAGGACGCGTTGCAGGCGCCATACAGTCATGCAGCTGGTCAGGATGCTCTCGATGGTGCCTCTGTAGAAGGTGCACATGATGGGGGCCGGGGCTCTGGCTCTTCTCAGTTTGCGGAGGAAGTAGAGATGCTGCTGTGCTTTCTTGGCCAGTGCTGCGGTGTTGTCAGTCCAGGAGAGATCCTCTGTGATGTGCACACCCAGGAACTTGGTGCTGCTCACCCTCTCCACAGTCACACCATTGACGGTCAGAGGAGCATACTGAGTGCGCACTCTCCTGAAGTCAACAACAATCTCCTTCGTCTTCTCCACATTCAGAGAGAGATTGTTGTCACGTTACATTATTTTAAACGAGTCTACTCCCCAATATTACTGTTGTAAACATGAGCCGCATACAAAAGTTAAAGGGGGAGGTGTTGCTACAATTTATAACAATATTTTCAGTATTTCTCAGAGGGCGGGCTTCAAGTATAACTCGTTTAAAGTAATGGTGCTTCATATAACATTATCCAGAGAATCAAGTGTTAATGATAAATCCCCTGTGATGTTTGTACTGACTACTGTATACAGGCCACCAGGGCACCATACAGACTTTATTAAAGCATTTGCTGATTTTATATCCGAGTTAGTGCTGGCTGCAGCTAAAATTTTATTTGTTGGTGATTTTAATATCCATGTTGATAATGAAAAAGATGCATTGGGATCAGCATTCATAGACATTTTGAACTGTATTGGGGTTAGACAACACATGTCAGGACCAAACAAAATCATTCTGAAGCCATCCTGATTTATCAAAAGATAACCAAAAATAGTACGTTACATAGTATGGCTAGCAATGCAGTACTCATTCCCATATCTCAGGGAACCGAGATTACGTTAGTAACCGAGTACGTTCCCTATCGATAGTTCACTCGTACTGCGTATTGCTAAAAGATCTCTGTAATCATGGACACACCGCTAGACCATGCCCAAGACAAGGCGATGCCTCTGGTGGAATGGGCTCGTACTCCAATGGGGCATTGCAGGTCTGAGGAAGAGCACGCTAGCGTAATGGGGTGTCTACTATCCACATAGAAAGCCTCTCCTTCATGACTGGATGCCCTTTGCAGTTACCGAAGCTAACAAAGAGTTGTTGCGACCACCTAAATGGGGCAGAACGCTCAATATAAATCCTCAGAGCTCTGACAGAGCAAGGATAACTCCCGGTCCTCTTCAGAGGGAGGAAGCGCAGAGAGCGCGATGATCTGCGCTCCGAATGGAGTGGATAGCACCTTGGGTGTATAACCATGCCTTGAGAACGGAGATTTCGTCTCAGAGGAATGGGCCAGGGGGCTGCTACATGAGAGTTAGCTCTGACAACCAAAGTTGGTTCTTCCAGAGGGGGATCACCAAGAGAACCTTGTGCCCCTGTTCCCTGATTCGCCTGATTACCTAAGGCAGGGGTGCCCAACCCCGCTCCTGGCAATCGACTGTCCTGCAAAGTTTAGCTCCAACTCTAATCAAACACACCTGCCTTTAATTTTTAAGTGATCCTGAAGACCTTAATTAGTTGCTTCAGGTGTGTTTGATTAGAGTTGGAGCTGAACTTTGCAGGACAGTCGATCGCCAGGAGCAGGGTTGGGCACCCCTGACCTAAGGGCCGTGAGAGTTGTCTTCTGAGGCAAAGAGGTCTACCTCTGCCTCGTCAAAGATCTCCCAAATTCTCTGAACCATCTGTGCATCCACTCTTCTGAGGGGACATTGCTCCGTGATAACATGTCCGCTCCTCGGTTCAATTTGCCCAATACATGCGCTGCCCTCAGCGAGCACAGGTTGCTCCGTGATAACATGTCCGCACCTCGGTTAATTTGCCCAGTATATGTGCTGCCCTCAGCGAGCACAGGTTGAGTTGAGCACATTCCAACGCTATCTTGGGTCGGGGTCACTGGCGCTTAGTCTGGCTGAGTGGGAACGCCCTCGTGTCTTAGCAGCAGTGGTGTATAAAGTACCTGAAAGCAGTACTCAAGTAAAAGTACAGATATCTTACCAGAAAATTTGGTAGAAGTTGAAGTCACCGTTTAGAATATTACTTGAGTAAAAGTTTTAAAGTATGTGATATTTATTGTACTTAAGTACGAAAAGTATTTTTTAAATCTTAAATGTACTTAAGTATTGATAGTAAAAGTACAAGTAAATGCAAAATGGAAAAGAAGCAAATATGTATAAAAAATGTTCATACACAGCTTGAGTAGCAAGATTGTGTTCAGTTTTAACTCTTTCTTCCATTTTGTATTTTTGGGTAAGAATAAGAAGCACTTCCTCTGGTACTTAGTGTCTTTCATTCCAACATAAGAAAACATTTCTGGAATCTGCATCTGAAATAGCATTTAGATGTATTTACACAGTTTATGTATCTCAGAGGGGACATGGATGCATTTAAACTGCAGATACAGATGCATAAATAGACCTAATGTTTTGTTTTTAACATAAAACCTTGAATACTGATATTTGAAATAATTTAAATCATGAAAAAAATTATCGAAATGTGAAATTAAAATTGCCAGTAGGTGACAGCAAGTGACTGTTACAGTTTTTCTCGTTTGCTTAAACACATTTCTTGAAACTATGCCTCGTATTCTCAAAACAGTAAACA
>NW_015505475.1:571378-571884 GCF_001515645.1 Sinocyclocheilus grahami
CCTTGCCCTTCTTCTCCCCCCTCCTCTCTCTCCCCCTCCTCCTCCTCCTCCTCCTCCTTCTTCTTCTTCTTCTCCTCCTCCTCCTCCTCCTCTTCGACCTATTCCTTCATTTCTCTTTGGATCCATTGTTCCAAAGCTCAGTGAACTGATTCAGGCCCTTGTATCTATTTATTGAAGGATCTGATTGATGTGTTCAATTTTGATTCTTAGTGTTTCCACCTGGGTAAATGTTTGCTAATTGAGCTCAAGCTGTGCTGACTTGAGTGAACAGTATTGAATGCTAGTGGTTTCTAAATGCCAACATGGTGTAAGCACTGAGAAATGTAAGGATTTGTGTGTAGAGTTTTGCAGTAACAGTTCACCAAATCTGACTCAAAAAAGCAGGGGAATAGTGTTTATTGTTTAGGGAAATGGGTGTGCTTTTTTAAAAAAAATGGTGTTATGGTTTTGAAATTATAGTTCAAAAGCCTGGTTATAGTGTTTTAGCAATCGAGAAAAACTGTAAT
>NW_015505475.1:572217-574529 GCF_001515645.1 Sinocyclocheilus grahami
TGCAACAGTGTATGCACTCTAAAGTTACTGTACAGAGCAGTCTTACTGTAAGTACACCTTCCTGTTTTCCTCCCTGAAGGTTCTGATGATGGAGGCGACAGTGAAGCGACTCAAATTTGGCTGTACTCGTTGCCCAGCCTCCCTCATAGTCATACCATGGACAAGGACATGGTCAACTAAAGTGGCTCGAATTTCATCTGAGACTGCTTGTCTCCTTGCCCTTCTTCTCCCTCCTCCTCTCTCTCACCCTCCTCCTCCTCCTCCTCCTCCTTCTTCTTCTTCTTCTCCTCCTCCTCCTCCTCCTCTTCGACCTATTCCTTCATTTCTCTTTGGATCCATTGTTCCAAAGCTCAGTGAACTGATTCAGGCCCTTGTATCTATTTATTGAAGGATCTGATTGATGTGTTCAATTTTGATTCTTAGTGTTTCCACCTGGGTAAATGTTTGCTAATTGAGCTCAAGCTGTGCTGACTTGAGTGAACAGTATTGAATGCTAGTGGTTTCTAAATGCCAACATGGTGTAAGCACTGAGAAATGTAAGGATTTGTGTGTAGAGTTTTGCAGTAACAGTTCACCAAATCTGACTCATGTGTTAAAGCAGGGGAATAGTGATTATAGTTCAGCAAAATGGGTGTGCTTTTTGAAAAATGGCATTATGGTTTTGAAATTTTAGTTAGTGTTAGTGTTTAGTTTAGTTTAGTTAGTGAGATAGTGTTTTAGCAATCGAGAAAAACTGTAATGAGTGAGTCACTGAGATTCAACCGATTCATTCAAACAACTGATTCATTCAGGACCAAAGCGCAAAACAGTGCTGTGATCTTTGTTTGGAACTATTGTCGTTAGCAAAATTGAGCAAAAACAAGCATTATGTCTAAAATGTAAGTCACTTATTGCTTTACTGAACTTGTATAAAATGATTATTACAAAGCTGATATCTGCAGAAAAACTATTTGTGTGATATAGATTAAGTTAACTATATTAAATTATATAAATATAAAAAGCATACAGAAGCATTTCTGCCATCTACAATTTAGAATGCCTCAAATTTTGAGTTTTAATAGGCTAATAAATCAACGTACGTGCACTCTGTGTGTGATCTGGTGAAATAGCCTACTTGATCATGTCAGATCGCACATCATTACAACAACACTTACCATATTATCGCAGACGATGCTGTATCACACACCCCAGACTCGACTTGAGTAGAAAATTAATCATCTGCGGTTGTGCGAGCACTTGTTTGCACATGAGCAAATGTGTTTTTAGGAGTCTAACTGGCAAGCGCCAGACCACTGATTTGTCAAACCTGCTTTCCTGCAGTCCATGTTCTTCTGACTTCTGACTATTTTGTAGTAAGTAACGGATATGCTTCGGGGAAATGTATCGGAGTAAAAGTATACATTTTAATTAGGAAATGTAGTGGAGTAAAAGTAAAAGTTCTGTCTGAAAGACCTGGAGGACTGCCATAGAATGGAGCACCGAAGCCGCCTGTCCAATCAAAGAGTAGGCACGTCCAGCGAGCGCTTTGCCTTCCAGCCGATAGCCGTGGGCGGACAGAGATGCGCGGCCACTGACAGCTGGCAGCTCGTCGTCACTCCCCCCAAATGAGATAAGATCGCTCGCGCTGGCGGAGGGACGCTGGTCAGGCTGGGTGAAGAGGAAGGGGAAACCTCTCTGTGTAGCAAGGGCGAGGCACGAGGGATTTGTGCCGACTTGAGCTCGCTCGCTGGGTCCTACTGCGAGGTGTGTCAATGACGAGCAGGCTTCTGGGATCAGTGGAGAGCTTAATCGTCGTCACTGAAGGAGAAGAAATCCATGCTTGACAAGCTCAACATCTCCACAGGCCTCTTCATTTGTGGCTGGTGATGTTGTTCTGGACCACCATGTCAACAATGCTCCTGTTCCATTCAAAATAATCTTGATTGTCCCCCTGAAAGATCTCAAACTTTAATTCAGAAAAATGTTTGGACATTTACAGTAAATAACAGAAGTTGTCCCAGGTGGACTAAAGCAGGACCCCCCCAGCTTCTCTAAAGGAGAGGCCATGATTTTTTACATGGTCAATTAGTGTAATTCTGATTTCATTTTAAATTAATCTGCACCTTCTACCTCTCCTTCCACCCCTTCCACCCTGTTGTCGACTTCCTCTATGTCCATGCCTTCTTATAGTGTCTCCTCATGCTCTTTCAACTACACTAATGCCCTCTTCTCTAATAATCTCTTCTCCCTTTCCTTCTCCTCTCCTCGTTTCTCACATCTTCCTCTCTGCTCATCTCTTTCTACCTGTTACATTCTTCATCTTCTCTCTCATT
>NW_015505475.1:576316-591277 GCF_001515645.1 Sinocyclocheilus grahami
ATCGGGTTTAGAAAGGGAGAGTATGCAGGCAGGAAGATGTTAGAAAACCTAGGGTTATTGGTAAACCAGTCACGAACCAGAGCAGCGCGATGGAAGCTGACATTATCCCAAACAACAATGTAACGAGGCTGCTCTGGCTGTGCTGGTTCCCTAAGGTCCAGCTGGAACATATGCTCTCTTAGACCGTCAAGGAAAGCAAGGAGGAGCATAGTGTTATAGGGTCCCAGAATGGCATGACGGTGGAGTACCCCTCGTCGGCTGATGGCTGCACACATAGTGACATTCCCTCCGCGCTGACCAGGGACATTTACAATAGCCCGATGGCCAATTATGTTCCTCCCCCTTCTCCTTATTTTGGTCAGGTTGAAACCAGCGGCATCCACAAAGATAATTTCATGGGGAACAGGCCGGCCTTCAATCTCAAAGATTCTCTTCAAAACACATGAAACACAATAGAGTAAATCACTGCCCTGAAGCACAGTTCAAGAGGGCACACATGGCAGCATAAACTGCTATACTGTGATGGTCCACAATACTTCATACGATATCAAAACTCATACCTGAACATATTCCACTCGTTGGTCTTTCACTCTGTCAGAGTTTCATCCAGAACCGTTGCTTTTGGAGGATATGATCAATTGTGGAGGGGCTGATGGCATCCTCAATCACTCTCCTTTGAATCTCTCGCAGGCGGATTACATTATTGGCAATGACCATATTTACAAGCTCCCTCTCTTGCTTCTCCGACAAAAGCCTTAGCCTGCCTCCACCAAGTGGTCGTCTCGGTGTCCTACAAAAATAGAATCACTCATTACTGTAATCGTCACACATCCTTTTTACAGGAAAAAATGGAAACATACTGAAACTCTATCTGTATGAGAGGCAATTTGATGCATTTCTTTATTACAGTAGCCTTTATTCTGATGATGGAGGCGACGGTGAAGCGACTCCTCCTCCTCCTCCTCCTCTTCGACCTATTCCTTCATTTCTCTTTGGATCCATTGTTCCAAAGCTCAGTGAACTGATTCAGGCCCTTTTATCTATTTATTGAAGGATCTGATTGATGTGTTCAATTTTGATTCTTAGTGTTTCCACCTGGGTAAATGTTTGCTAATTGAGCTCAAGCTGTGCTGACTTGAGTGAACAGTATTGAATGCTAGTGGTTTCTAAATGCCAACATGGTGTAAGCACTGAGAAATGTAAGGATTTGTGTGTAGAGTTTTGCAGTAACAGTTCACCAAATCTGACTCATGTGTTAAAGCAGGGGAATAGTGATTATAGTTCAGCAAAATGGGTGTGCTTTTTGAAAAATGGCATTATGGTTTTGAAATTTTAGTTCAAAAGCCTGGTTATAGTGTTTTAGCAATCGAGAAAAACTGTAATGAGTGTCACTGAGATTCAACCGATTCATTCAAACAACTGATTCATTCAGGACCAAAGCGCAAAACAGTGCTGTGATCTTTGTTTGGAACTATTGTCGTTAGCAAAATTGAGCAAAAACAAGCATTATGTCTAAAATGTAAGTCACTTATTGCTTTACTGAACTTGTATAAAATGATTATTACAAAGCTGATATCTGCAGAAAAACTATTTGTGTGATATAGATTAAGTTAACTATATTAAATTATATAAATATAAAAAGCATACAGAAGCATTTCTGCCATCTACAATTTAGAATGCCTCAAATTTTGAGTTTTAATAGGCTAATAAATCAACGTACGTGCACTCTGTGTGTGATCTGGTGAAATAGCCTACTTGATCATGTCAGATCGCACATCATTACAACAACACTTACCATATTATCGCAGACGATGCTGTATCACACACCCCAGACTCGACTTGAGTAGAAAATTAATCATCTGCGGTTGTGCGAGCACTTGTTTGCACATGAGCAAATGTGTTTTTAGGAGTCTAACTGGCAAGCGCCAGACCACTGATTTGTCAAACCTGCTTTCCTGCAGTCCATGTTCTTCTGACTTCTGACTATTTTGTAGTAAGTAACGGATATGCTTCGGGGAAATGTATCGGAGTAAAAGTATACATTTTAATTAGGAAATGTAGTGGAGTAAAAGTAAAAGTTCTCTGAAATATAAAAACTCAAGTAAAGTACAGATACTCCCAAAAATACTTAAGTACTGTAACAAAGTATTATTACTTCGTTATATTACACCACTGCTTAGCAGTCTGAGTGGCGGGTGGCGGCAGGTGCAGGCTTCGTGGGCTACTGAGTTGGTGTAGGGTTAGGGTGACTAGGAGCAGCTGTGGAGCTGGAGCGCTTTGGCAGGAAGTGTCGCATGGCCTGGGACGACTTCTGTGAAGCACTCAGCGAATCCTTCAACCTCCGGTCCGAAGAGGCCTGTGGGGGAGATCGGGGCGTCAAGGAAGGGGGCCTTGTCTGCATCCTTGATCTCCATCAAAGTAAGCCACAAGTGGCGCTCAAGCAGTGCATAAGGCTGGCCATGGACCGCCTGATCGCCTGAGCGGTGGTCTTGGTGGTGCGAAAAGCCATGTCTGTCAGTTCTCAGCTCCCTGAGAGTCGCAGGGTCCGGGCCAGACTCGTCCATGGAGGCGAGGAGCTTGGTCTGAAAGACCTGGAGGACTGCCATAGAATGGAGCACCGAAGCCGCCTGTCCAATCAAAGAGTAGGCACGTCCAGCGAGCGCTTTGCCTTCCAGCCGATAGCCGTGGGCGGACAGAGATGCGCGGCCACTGACAGCTGGCAGCTCGTCGTCACTCCCCCCAAATGAGATAAGATCGCTCGCGCTGGCGGAGGGACGCTGGTCAGGCTGGGTGAAGAGGAAGGGGAAACCTCTCTGTGTAGCAAGGGCGAGGCACGAGGGATTTGTGCCGACTTGAGCTCGCTCGCTGGGTCCTACTGCGAGGTGTGTCAATGACGAGCAGGCTTCTGGGATCAGTGGAGAGCTTAATCGTCGTCACTGAAGGAGAAGAAATCCATGCTTGACAAGCTCAACATCTCCACAGGCCTCTTCCTTTGTGGCTGGTGATGTTGTTCTGGACCACCATGTCAACAATGCTCCTGTTCCATTCAAAATAATCTTGATTGTCCCCCTGAAAGATCTCAAACTTTAATTCAGAAAAATGTTTGGACATTTACAGTAAATAACAGAAGTTGTCCCAGGTGGACTAAAGCAGGACCCCCCCAGCTTCTCTAAAGGAGAGGCCATGATTTTTTACATGGTCAATTAGTGTAATTCTGATTTCATTTTAAATTAATCTGCACCTTCTACCTCTCCTTCCACCCCTTCCACCCTGTTGTCGACTTCCTCTATGTCCATGCCTTCTTATAGTGTCTCCTCATGCTCTTTCAACTACACTAATGCCCTCTTCTCTAATAATCTCTTCTCCCTTTCCTTCTCCTCTCCTCGTTTCTCACATCTTCCTCTCTGCTCATCTCTTTCTACCTGTTACATTCTTCATCTTCTCTCTCATTACCCTTTCTCTACCCCACTCCACCACCTTATAGACTTACACCATTCTTTAGCCCCCCCCCCTTTATTTTTATATTATTTATATTTATAATTTATATTTATTATTTTGCATATTTGTTCTTGATATGATTTGTTGTGTTGTGTGTATAATTAACCGAATAGTTATCAGTTTAGGGCCAATCAAAAATATACCATGTTCATTTGATAGAATGACAAATTACAGAGTTTTGTTTGTTGTGTTTGGACAAATGGTACAGAAATCCCATATGCTTACTTCCGCGTTGAAGAAAGGTGGATAGCAAACAAACTTTTCTGAGTGTATGTGTTGAGTGATTAACCGAATAGTTATCAGTTTAGGGCCAATCGAAAATAATATGAACTATTAACTAGTATTAACTATTAACTATTGTATTAACTATTTTGAAAACCTTTGAGAGTTTTGTGCACATTGTTTTGAGAAAATGATTTGCATGATTTGTAATTTGTATGAAATTAATGAAAACGTACAATCTGTTTAGGACGATTTACAAAGTATTCAGATCACTGTTAACTATTTTGAGAACAGTGACCTGAGTTTGGAGTGTCAAATCGATTGAGAAAAACTGTAACTCGTGGGAACGTGATATGTCGAGATCATTTTATCGAGGTAACGACATTCTTATGTCGTGGCCACAAGATGCTATGTTGAGAGAACAAAATATTTTTCTCGTAGCCACAAGTTTAATGCGTAACAAACCATAGCAACCTAGAATTGTAAATCTGTTAACTGATTGTGTCTTTTTATTTAATATTTTTATATTATTATTTATATTGTTATTATTATTTTAAATGGTTAGGGCTATATTTTCAATGTTATATATGCTTTCAGTTCATGTATCTACCGAATTAACATTCTGTAATTATGATAGTATTATTAATCATATATCCTTGCATAAGTCCCTGGTTTGTCCAGATGTTGGAGGATGTAGTGCAATCCCATATTGACTGCATCATCCACAGACCGGTTTGCTCGGTAAGCAAACTGCAGGGGGTCCAGCAAGGATCCAGTAATGTCCTTCAAGTAGGCCAACACCAGTCTCTCAAATGCCTTCATGACCACAGATGTTAAAGCAACAGGTCTGTAGTCATTAAGTTCTGGGATTTTTGGTTTCTTGGGTACAGGGATGATGGTGGAACGTTTGAAGCAGGAGGGGACTACACACAGCTCCAGGGATCTGTTGAAGATCAATGTGAAGATGGATGATAGCTGGACAGCACAGGCTTTGAGGCAGGCTGGAGAGACACCGTCTGGGCTTTTGGCTTTCCTTATCTTCTGCTTTCTGAAAACTTTGCATACATCCTCTTCACAGATCTTGAGTGCAGGATGAGAAACAGTAGGGGGGATGGAGGGGGAGGGTGTTGATGGCTGTGCTGTGAGACGGTTGGAGTGGGTGTGGGGTGTCTGACCAGGCTTTTGCTTTTCAAACCTGTAGTAGAACTCGTTCGGGTCTTCAGCCAGTTGTTGATTGGCCTCAGTGCTGGGAGATGGGGTCTTGTAGCGGGTGATGGCTTTCAGGCCTTTCCACACTGATGTAGAGTCATTACTTGAAAGCTGTTTTTTTAGCTTTTCAGAGTAGTTTAACTTTGCCACTCTTATCTCCCTATTCAGTGTGTATTTGGCCTGTTTGTACAAGTCTTTGTCCCCACTCCTGTAAGCGTCCTCTTTGGCCTGGCGAAGCTGTTTGAGTTTTGCACTGAACCAAGGTTTGTCGTTGTTAAATGTTAAATAAGTCCTGGTGGGAACACACATGTCCTCACAGAAACTGATGTAGGATGTAAGCTCATCCAGATCAGTAGATGCAGCCTCAAAAACACTCCAATCAGTAAATTCGAAGCAGGCCTACGCGCGTCAGGAGGAATGTACACACTCACCAGAATAAACGAGGAAAACTCCCGAGGTGAATAAAAAGGCTTACAGTTAATGAAGAGAGCTTCCAAATTTGGGCAGCACATCTTCTTTAATACTGTCACGTCTGTACACCAGCCTTCATTGATATAAAAACATAATCCACCGCCTCTCGTTTTTCCCGATGTCTCTGTGACGTGGTCCGCTCTGAACAGCTGGAAGCCCGTTAGATGTAACGCGCTGTCCGGGATGGCTCCGTTCAGCAAATACTCGCAACACAATCAAATACGAAAATGCACTGCAAATACAGAAATGCGTGCAAGAATGCACAGACCACAACGAAGCCCTTACAAGAATTAACCATGGTTTTACTACAAATAAAACATAAAACCATTGTTACTACAGTTAAATCATGGTAACCACAAATGAACTGTGGTTTTTCTACACTCACTTACCATAGTTTAACCATGATATTTGTAGTAAAACATAAAAAATGTAGTCATACATTTTGGTAGATATGCCAAAAAAAACAAAAAAAACATGGTTACTTCACTTTTATGAAAATGGTTAATTATCGTAATGGAAACGTTTCAAGGGGACACCAACAAAGCTTGTGAAAATTAAGCATAGTTTTATTATAGTAAAAGTGTAGTAACCATGCTTTTTTTGGCATATTGATTACCATTTGTATAACCACAGTTGTACAATTACCATGGTTAAACTATGGTTAAGCATGTCTCAGCCATGTTCGCCACTTGCTGCAGTTCGCTATACATTTCCGATGTGGTCTGTGCATATTTGCAGTGTGTTTCTGTATTTGGTTGTGTTTGAGTATTTGCAGTGCGTTTCTGTATTTGTTTGTGTTGTGAGTATTTGCAGCATGTTTCTATATTTGGTTGTGTTGCAAGTATTTGCAGCATGATTCTGTATTTTTTCGCATTATGAGTACTTGCAGCATGTGTGTTGTCAAACTGATGATGTTTTCTTAATTTGCAGGTGTTTTTTCTATTTGCATGTTTGTTTTTTTTTCATTTGAGCTCTCTTGGCCACCATGAAGAAAGTTATGTCAATTATTAGAAAAACATAGTCCATTAATACTTCTGTTGTATTTGTTCTATTTAAATGAGCACATTAAAACTAAAGGACTTATACTTTAACTTCATCCCCCACCACCTACTATATTAAAGGAGAAAAAACATATTCACAAGCTGACTGCTGAATTGATTCAGAGTGATTTTCACACATTGTTTGGTCCAGAAGGTTTATGAAAGGTAACATAAAAAGAAGCAGGGCAGACTCATATCTGCCTATATGGCTCTAAATTACAGCACAGATTTAATTTCATCACAGATTTACACTGGAAAAATGTGGGCCGCTGTTGAGCTCGGGAGGGCAGTGGCACGCTCTGCTCCACTTAGTATGATAATTACATAGCAAATCTGTCTACTGAACTCATGCATTAAACATTAATATACCCAGTGCACTTAACTGAAGCACTGCCCCAACTGCCTATACAGACGAGCCGTGGCTGGTTTAATACCTAATAAAGTAGCATTTATAAACACATGTTGGGGGTTGGTTGAGTTATTACGGATTTAGAATGATAAAATAGGGATGTCCTGGAAAAATGCTGGGAACCTGCTATAGAGGACAGGAAGGGTGTCAGACCTACATTGAAAACACTATAACAGTGCAACTTTGGATGGATATAGTAAAACCTGAACAAAACAAAAATACATTGAGCATTTAAGAAATATTTACTACTACAGTATGTCAGGCAAATTCACATATCAATATCGTCAGTTAGGCTATTGTCATTTTCTCATGTCTCCATATCAAAGTGCTTTATAGTTCCTCAGAAGAGACAAGAATATGGATAAAAACAAACAAACAAAACATCTAAAAACTTCCAAGTGTTCTGATGGTTGTTACTACAGCATATCATATTATACTGATCATTGTACTGATCCAAAAAGTGAGGGGAGGAAGGAAATGTAAACGTACATTAACAGTACCATACACTACAGCTGACGATTACCATACATCAGGGGAATTATATAAACAGAGATGTCATCCCCAGAGCCAAGTCGATCATTGCTGATTCGCCAGCCCTGGTCCCTGAGAACTCCTCTGGCACGCATTACCAGGTCTTGGGCTGCCATTGTGTACCTGTGAAGAAAACATACAGTTAAATGCTATGCTATCCTATTTGCATTAATTCAATATCAATAGACACTGAGGAGGACGTGTAGTATCTGATATTATGATGTCTAGCTTTTGAGGATCTTTTGGTCTACTTCACTTTGTTAGGCAGGTCCTATTTAAGAGATTTCTTGATTGCGAACAGGTGTGGCAGTAATCAGGCCTGGGTGTGGCTAGAGAAATTGAACTCAGGTGTGATAAACCACAGTTTTAACAGGGGGGCAAACACTTCTTCACACAGGACCATGTAGTTTTGGATTTTGTTTTCCCTTAATAATAAAAACCTTCATGTAAAAACTGCATGTTGTGTTCACTTGTGTTATCTTTGACTAATATTTTAATTTGTTTGATTATCTGAAACATTAAAGTGTGACAAACATGCAAAAAAATAAGAAATCAGGAAGGGGGCCAACACTTTTTCACACCACTGTACATGCTTATAGTTAACACCGACATAAAAATGTGACTGGGTTTTTTGGTAAGGTGGGCTTTAGACAGAGAGAGCTAGAAACAGAGAGAATCACATTAGTTGTATTGTAGTTTACATGACCATAAAATTGTTGTTATAATATCCGAGGCAGATATGTTATGCTGAAAGAGTCAAATAACACCTATGCATCAAATTAACTTACTGATTATTACTTTTCAATGGTTCTGAATTCTTTATCTGCCAGACAACACTATAAATACAATATAACTATATCTAAATCCAGAGAATCGCTTAAACCATCATCATATCACAATATAAATGAGCAACATCACACTTGTAGTCTGTGATGGCCTGCCATATAGGGAAGTATTGCACGCCTACAAGTGTGAATCGATTATACAACAGTTTGACGGCGCAAGTTTGTAAAGTAAATAAAAAACAACCAGTGTCTTAAAAAAACATTCTGTGTCTAACAGATGAGCTCAAACCTTTGTTACTAATTCGAAAACGCCACTTTGGAACTAGTAATGAAAGAACGCTGAGCTGCTTCATTAAAAGCTTATTGTATTGTAGAGCAGAGAATTATGAGAGAGAGATTGACTGAGCGAATGTGATCTCATACACCATTAATTTTTTAGCTCAATCTCTAAATATCTAAAATATTAGTTTGAATCAAAACATTAGTTTGAATGTCCACTAAGAAAGTCCACTATCTTTGTCGTAGTATCCTTTCAACTGCTGAGGGGTTTTCTGATGATTTGTTACATTGTCAATGCATCTGTTGGTTGCGTCTTACAAGTTGTTTTTGAAAGTAAAAATAATGTCTTTGTTTTCAACCTTGTTTCAGTCTCTATTAATTTAAAAGTCTGCTACTGACTCAAGTTCTCATTAAGTCTCTTGTCACCATCTAATGACGTAACACACAGACCATTTCTCAATACCAAATAATATTATTAAATACTAAAATTATTAATAAAGTATTTATTAAACAATAATGTTTATTATACTACATGCAGTGAATTGCTTGAATCACATGGCGAACATAGTTCCAGACAGATCTTGACCGCATTATGTCCATATCACTTTGCCAAATGATTTCAGTTATTTCAAAGGTCCTTACAGCTTACACCAGCAAAAGAACCAAACCCCACAACGACACTGACCAAGCAAATAAATACAGTAAACAATAGGATAAAAACGACAGATTATTTCCATCTTTTTTCAACAAAATTACGTTTTATTATGTACGGAAAACACACTCTATTTCTCCCACTCTCTCTGCCTTACAGATGCACACACAAACAGTTTGCACACACAGAAACATACGCGTTAACTACTGACTCAAGTTCTCATTAAGTCTCTTGTCACCATCTAATGACGTAACACACAGACCATTTCTCAATACCAAATAATATTATTAAATACTAAAATTATTAATAAAGTATTTATTAAACAATAATGTTTATTATACTACATGCAGTGAATTGCTTGAATCACATGGCGAACATAGTTCCAGACAGATCTTGACCGCATTATGTCCATATCACTTTGCCAAATGATTTCAGTTATTTCAAAGGTCCTTACAGCTTACACCAGCAAAAGAACCAAACCCCACAACGACACTGACCAAGCAAATAAATACAGTAAACAATAGGATAAAAACGACAGATTATTTCCATCTTTTTTCAACAAAATTACGTTTTATTATGTACGGAAAACACACTATTTCTCCCACTCTCTCTGCCTTACAGATGCACACACAAACAGTTTGCACACACAGAAACATACTGTTGTTAGCGCTACTCCCACAATTTTATTAGTTTTCATGCAAAACTTGATCTCATTTGACCTTCCGTAATGTTTGCCGTTACTGATACTAATGTATATGTATTCTGAAGAATTCTGTGATGTTTTCAGGCCGGAGCGGAAAATCTTTATGTAGCAAATTAGCTCAAAAGGGAAATATTTAAAATTAATTATAACTGGTTATAATCAGGGATTGAAATTAACTTTTATCACATGAATCACATGGCTGTACCAGCCAATTTGGCTACTACATTTTTAAGTTACCACCCATTCAAAACGTCTACTAGCCAAAAAAAAAAAGAAAAAGACAGAAATACACCAACAGTTTGAGGCTGTCTACACTGGGCGTGACAAAGCGACCATTGCAAATCATTTTGTCAGTACTAGGGGTGCGCAATATTGACAAAAAATAATATCTCAATATTTTATGTGATTTTATCAATAAAGATAATTAGACAATATTTTGCTGACTCCTAAAGTTTTTTATATTCTTCATATTCTGTGTGTGGGTCAGTTCACAGCAGTGATGGAAATTAATCTTTTCCAATAAGTTTAAATTTATTTTTAACTTCTATGGGCATTCTTACCTTTATAAAGCCATTTTTTTCTAAAAGTGTACATCATCTTTTGAGTCAAATTCTTACATTTAATCAGTCAATTATAATAATAATACATTTAGGTTGTTACTAAACAAATTAAATCAGTATCAATAAAATTAATCTTTGCAGAAGTTGCATATGAAGTGGCCTTTAGATGTATTTACATGTTAATGCAGCTTAGAGTGACATGGAATGCTTTAAACTGCAGTTACAAATGCATAAATAATGTTTTGATATTTAAAACATGAAATGTCGAATACTGATATTTGAAATTATTTAAAAAAAATGAATAGATACATTAAATGTGAAATTAAAACCGCCAATAGGTGGCAGCAGGTCACTGTTAAGTGAGTCATTGTGATTGAACCGAATCATTTAAACGGTTGATTAATTCAGAAACAAAACAAGGTCATGTTGCTCAGAGACGCAAAACAGTACTGTTTGGAATGTTTTTTTGTTGGCGAAATAGCACAGAAATAGCACAAAAACAGCCAATATGGTGTCTAAAATGTAAGTCTCTTGATATGAACTTATTGTTTATTGAACTGTTATAAAATAACAGTTAAACAATAAAATAAATATCCCATTTGTAACCATGCTGATTTTTAAAGAAAAAACGGCACTATTCATGTGATATTGATTAACTATATGAATTTATATAAATATATAAATTTTCTGCCTCCTTATGTTGAAGTATGTGATCATTGTTAATGCATATTAATTCATTGACTTGAATTGTGAGCAGCAACAGAGGCAATCAGTTGTGAATATAAGGGATTTAATAAATGAAACTACATCTAACATAACTAAGCAAAACACTTCTATATACACAGAATGAAACAAAAGGAAGAGAGAGAGAGAAGAGCAAAAGAATGGCAGTATTTCACATCAATTAACCACAACCTAATGAGAATCATCAAAGAATCAAAAATCACCTTAAAAGGGGCTCAAACTTAAACACGCATCTAAATGGATGTGAATGGTTACTTGCATTGGCTTCGATTGCTGAACAAGACTCCTGATGCGGTAGACAACGGAGGTTCTTGATGAGTTCTTTAGGAGTGAGCTGGAGGTTTTCCTGGTTCTTCTGAAGATAGGAAAGTCCACAGCGGATCAACAAAGTTACTTGAAGATAAAACTGCCGGAAAATCAAACTCAAGAGGAGAGTTTTAAGGAGTCTTGGATAGTGTCCGTCTCAAAAGAAGAGGTTTCTGAGCCAAGATTAGTCTGAGCTAATGACTTTTGATAGTTCCTATCCACACCCACCTTTTGGGTGGAATGGCCAATCAGAGGCATGAATTTTGAGCGGGAGAAACTTTCTTGGTCTCTGTTTATGGTCCATTTGCATGTTTATTGCTGGTCTGGAAGATTGGTGCAGTTTTACCCAAAATATGCAACAAATAGTAAGATGCATTTCACGATCACATCGTGTAGATCATTGTTTGAGGAATAAAGAGCTGATCATTTTGATACCAAGAACGAAACATCTAGAAAAACTTAAAGCAGAGATACACTCATATACCTGAATATAAGCATTGAGAGTCTAACTAATACAAATAAAGAGTTGTAACTAGGCTAATACAATAGGGAAACATACAAACAACACATGCATATACCAGATACAATTATAACTGATTAATTATAGTCTAAATAAAGAAAAGTCTTTATGTGTGTGTGTGTGGGTGTGTGTTATGTGAGCATGTTGTAGTTTGCTGGTCAGCCAGGCCCATTGGTGCCTGGCTCCGGGGGTCATTTACGTCTCTTTGGAATGTGTTTGAAGTTCAATGGGGAGACGAGAGTGGTGAAACTGTTTAGCATCTCCTTGATAGTGGGGGGAACCATTGGCCATTTAGCACCCATATAAATGTAGAATCTGGGGCCAGGACTGTAATTTATATGCAAATGTCAAAGGGCTAAGAGGGGTCTCTAAAGACATAAAACCCCAATGATCATCCATGATTTCAAGCAGACATCACATAATCCCTCCTTTTGGCTGACGAAGTTCACCTGCAAACATCATCAGACAACAGTTGTCATGATGGTCGGACAGCAGGTGGATCATGATGGCTAGATGGCAGGTGGATCCTGATTGTCAGATGGCAGGTGGATCAGGAAGGCCGGATGGCAGGAGAATCCTGATTGTCAGATGGTAGGTGGATCAGGAAGGCTGGATGGCAGGTGGTTTCTAATTTTCCTCAGCCTTTGGATCTTCAGCTTGGGGTTTAACCTTGGTCAGGTTCAGTATTTTCTCTGCCTGGGTCCCTCTTTCCGGTGGCTCCGTTTGAAGGTTCGAGGAAGGGCAGTTGTGCACCTGTTCATGGACCTTTGCACCCCGTTGACTCTGTTAAACAGGACAAAGGCAAGGCCAAGAGTTAGGGTGTACCCAATTGCTGTGGCGAGGCAAAGTGCCGTGTCGGCAGAGGTCCAGGATCGGGCAACGGGAAAGGTGGTCTGGACAGGCAACCGAGACAGTGCTTGGAGGGCTGTGTCGATTGGGCTGATGTCAATCATCTGGGACCCCCCTTCCTCAATGCTCAGTTCCAATTCAGCTTCGAGGGTGAGACTGTGATCCTTGAAGAAGGCTGGAATTTCCACCTCGGATTGGTACTCTTCACTTGGAAGGTGGTACAGTGCCAGGTCCCCGAGGTGGAGGATGGCACCTTTGGGCACTTGAATCCACATACTCTGGTTGGGCAGGCTGACACGGGTGGCGGTGTCGTGCTGGTCATAGGTCAGTGTGGCGGTACGGGTGGGCGTGTTGACGAGCCACCGATTTCGAGGCTTGGCCTCAGCAGGGCAGAGTGTCTCTTTTTGCATGGGTTGTAACCCGAAGATTCCTTCTGTGTCTCGGAGGAAGGGCTTGCTGGGGCAGAGATAATGAATGTCTTTGGTCAGGGTACACATGCGCAGGTTTGGGGCCAGGTATAACTGTGGGTTACTGTCATGATAGGCTACCATATCTGGGGTGTGGATCCTGATGTGAGTGTTTCCTTGCCAAAATCCAACATTGACAATGTCTTTGAGTCTGTTAATGTTGTCAGATTTAATGATGGGTAGATTAAGAAGAAACGCAATCTCGCTCTGCTCGGGGTCGACATGTAGCAGGATGGATCCTCCCAAGGAGTAGGCAAGGTGGGCTTGGAGAGAGTCAGGTGGATGGGTAGTAGTAGAGGACAACACAGGTTGTACTAGGCTCAGGGGCACCAGATATTGGGGAAATCTACCCATGGCTAGGCTGTCAATGGAGGAGCTCACCTCACGGAGCATGTCAGACATCAGTGTGGTGACCAGCTGAGTTTGGGCAACATCATTCTGTATAACAGAGAATAACTGTTTCACGCAGGACACTGTGAGTGTTCAGAACTACCAAGGTGCCCTTTAATGATTTGCCTATAGTCTGTAGGGTTTGGCCATGTAGTGCGAGTTGTTCTCTCAGCTGGGGCATCTCAGTCTGGATCTCCCTTACATGTTGCCTCAGGGTAGATAGGCTCACGGAGTTGATGCTGGTCACTCCCAGGTTGAACAGGGTTCCAACAGCAGCAGCAGCTCCAAGCAAGTCCCCCAGGAATCGTTTGTTACGCTTGTTATGTCCGCTTAGCTCTGCTTGGGTGAAAGTAATTTTCTGCAACTGAGTGAGCATGTGTTTGACATTGGCTTCTGCATGAGCGAGGGTATTCTCAGTCCATCGGGCACCTCTCCAACTGTAGTGTGCGGCTGCCTGGGGATTATGTGTCTTGTAGACATTTCGGGGGTCAAGTCGGACATATACTTTCTGTGTGTGAGTCCTGCAGTTGGTGATAAGGAGTCCAGGTTGTTCCCTCAGTACAATGCCTGATGCTGAACTCGGTGATGTGATATCAGGTTGCGGTTGTCCTCTGGTTAGATGGAGGCAGAGGATGGAGAGCCACAGCAGCATCCTGGTTCAGAGAAGAAGCAGAAAGGCAGTGGATCAGTGAGGGAAGTTCTTGTCTGTTCAAGACAGTCTTTGTTTGAGGACTATAGCAAGGCCTAGTTAGCACTAGTACCCCCCTGTCTTTCCCTGCCAGCAGCCACATGTCTCTTGATCTGGTTACGATGGACCCATTTGAAAACTGGTTCTTTCTGTCCCCGGCTCAGCTTGATCCGGTATGCGACAGGGGAGCGTTTGTCCACAATCTCCTGCGGTCCTGTCCAGTGTGGCAGAAACTTCTTTGATAGCCGATGAGAGGTTGTCTGAGGAGGCTGTGTGTAGCTGTAGTACCAGACCCTGTCGCCCACATCCAGTTCTTTGTGTGACGCCTTCTGGTCGTAGTATGCTTTCTGGCCTTCTGCGCTCTTTTGGAGTCATTGGGCAAAAGCAAATGTGGTTCTCAAATGCCGGTGTAGTTCATCAAGGTATTGATGAGTGGTGTAGGCGGTGACAAGGTTGGGGTCTCCTGGCTGGTACAGCAGGTGCAAGGGCAATGTAATTTGCCAGGCTGTCATTAGTTCGAAGGGAGGCACACCTGTTGACTCATGTGGAGTTGCTCTGATGGCCATGAGCACCAGGGGAAGTGTCACATCCCAGTCCTTTTGGTTAGCAGACACATATTTTCTTAGCATGCTGACCAC
>NW_015505475.1:591327-591528 GCF_001515645.1 Sinocyclocheilus grahami
AGTGAAGTGACGTGTGGCCAAGTATGGTGACCCATACTCGGAATTAGTGCTCTGCATTTACCCATCCAAAGTGCACACACACAGCAGTGAACACACACAAACCGTGAACACACACCCGGAGCAGTGGGCAGCCATTTATGCTGCAGCGCCCGGGGAGCAGTTGGGGTTCGGTGCCTTGCTCAAGGGCACCTCAGTCGTGGT
>NW_015505475.1:594968-595924 GCF_001515645.1 Sinocyclocheilus grahami
CGGTGACGCGGTGACGAGGTTGGAGTCTCCTGGCTGGTACAGCAGGTGCAAGGGCAATGTCATTTGCCGGCCTGTCAAAAGGAGGCACACCCCACAACCTTTGGGTTATGAGTCCGACTCTCTAACCATTAGGCCACGACTTCCCACCGCAGTTGTGCTTGTACTCCCAGGAGTTTCCAAATCTGCTGCATGATCTCAGCTGTGAAATGAGTGCCTCTGTCTGAGTTGACTCTCAGCGGCAGCCCGAACCTGGAGAAGATGTGATTCATCAGAAGGTATGCTGTAGTTTGAGCAGTGTCATTGGGTGCTGGGAGGCATGTGGTGGGTTGAGTGTGTTTGGTGCGGGTTATGGCTGCCACGTTAAGGGTGGATGGGTGGGTGGGTGGAGACCATAACTCGCTGTGTAGTGCACCTGCTTTGGCTAGGGCATCCGTTTGGTCATTGAGGTCCTTGTCTGGACCAGGTTGCTTCGAGTGTCCTTTCACTTTCTTCCAGTAGACGATCATTTCATGTTCACTTGTGATGTTGTCGCATGCCTGAAATAGGTGTTGGTGTTTAACTGGTTTGTTGTTTGCTGTCTTGAAACCATTTTGCTTCCAGCCTGGAAGATGGCATGTGAAGCCAAGTCTGGCATAGTTGGAGTCTGTGCAGTTCTTTGATGTTATTGGTCGATGCTATCTGCAGGGTTATGAGAATAGCCGCTATGTCAGCATATTGTGATGATTGTAGACCCAGCTTGAAGTGTTGTGGTGGGCAAGGTCAATCATTTAGCCAGAGAACACCAGCACCTGCCTTTAGGATGCCCTCATGGTTGCACAGATGATCTTGGCAATCACCATAGTTGACGGGCAGGGATTCAAAGGGCGCTTGTTAACAAAAGGAATGTTCATTGTTTGCTGTTTGAGTGCATTGAACAGTGAGAGGCTGATGGCTGAATTGTCTGCCCACAGTGCTAG
>NW_015505475.1:596357-607106 GCF_001515645.1 Sinocyclocheilus grahami
AGCAGTGAACAAGGAATGAACTGACTACTGCTCAGAAGCAACCCTTCTTAAAGGCCCCTAATTGGAGCCAGAATAGGATGCAGCTGTCAACAGTGGGTGGAGCTACAATCACCATGTCATAGGTTTTCCAACACACTGACTTCAGCCCGTGAACTTTGCAGGTGGCCTTCGCTGGCCTTGGCCCTAGCATCTCTCTCTTTGAGTTCAGTCTCTGCTCTCATCAGGAGAGCCTCGGCTCGCTGAAGTTTTTCACTTAGTTCCTCTCTGGTGTCTTTCTCCCACTGCTCTCGGCATGCTACGTCTACACGGAGATCAGTTAAGGCTTTCTGGAGTCTCTCTACTTCCTCCTGCAGCTCTGGGTCCTTTTCGTCCGCCATCCTGTGCTGGTGCTGAGTCTCCGATGTTAGCTGGCCCAGTAGACTTTGAGCAAGCACCAGGCTTCTCTGAGCCTCCTCAGCCTGGAGCTTCCTGTTCAATGCGGGAGATGCTTGCTTCACCCAGCTTTGCCTGAGCGAGTAGGTTGTGGGCTAGTGACCCGATGATCTTGGTGAGATCTTTGTGGCTGTAGTCCTGTGTAGGATCGTGTGACATCAGGTCGCTCAGGTTGTCTTCGAGCTGTTCCCGGCTCAGGTGCTGCAGGCCACTGGCGGCTTCAGACAGGAGGGTACCAGTCATGGCACTCAGCCAGGACTCTAGTCGATCCCAGTGGGCATCAGGGCTGGATGATCGAGACATGCTGTCTCACTGGTGAAAAGAGAGTGGGAGAGAGAGAGAGAGAGAGAGAGATGGACAACACAAAAGGCCAATGCAAGTCCTTACAGCGTTAACAGGCTGCAATTATAGTAATTATATGTTCTATGTTCGGTCTGTTTGATGGGTACAAACAGTTAGCGGAGTGTAGACCAGATACCTGTTATCTCGGCTGTGAATGGCAAGGTGTGTTTGATTGTTGTGGGGGCACCGGAAAGGTTCTAACTAAAGATTGTTGACAGTGTGATCGTCTAAAGACTTTGGCAGCTTGGGTCATCAATCTATTACTCAGCCTTCCTTGATGATTCTCAAAATGAAAAACAAACAAACCAACAAATCAAAACACAGAGAGAGAGATAGGGAAGAGAGCAGGTTTAAGCCTTTCACTGCTGTTAGGGGTTTTGACAGGGCCTACAGAGTAGAGGGCGCTGCTGGGTCATAACATCTAGTGTGATGGCCTTGCTGGGATAGCAGGAGCAGGCTAATTACCTTATAGATTGAGGAGAAACCTGATTTTGGGGTTTTGCTAGCTGGATGGGTTAGTATTCTATGGGCTAGGCTTAGTGATGGATTAAGGTGATCCAAAACAAAAATTATAAAAGTAATAAAAGATAGTAAAGTAGAAACGAAAATAATACTAAAATAAAGAAATAAAACGGCAGGTAACTAGAAGTGAGTTATGAGAAGTGAAATATTAAGATTAGATCTTAGAATTAACTGTAGCAGAATCAATATTATAATTATTTGATCTGTCCGTCCCCTACAGAGTAGAGGGCGCTGCTGGGTCATAACATCTAGTGTGTTGGCCTTGCTGGGATAGCAGGAGCAGGCTAATTACCTTATAGATTGAGGAGAAACCTGATTTTGGGGTTTTGCTAGCTGGATGGGTTAGTATTCTATGGGCTAGGCTTAGTGATGGATTAAGGTGATCCAAAACAAAAATTATAAAAGTAATAAAAGATAATAAAGTAGAAACAAAAATAATACTAAAATAAAGAAATAAAACGGCAGGTAACTAGAAGTGAGTTATGAGAAGTGAAATATTAAGATTAGATCTTAGAATGAACTGTAGCAGAATCAATATTATAATTATTTGATCTGTCCGTCCACCGAGCAGACAATATAATAATTTATCAATTCAAGGAAAGATTATTTTCCTGGCCAAGGAACAATAGCTTTTCCCACTTTTATACAGTGCTAGCAGTAATTTAGCATGTAGCAAGGTATCAACCTTCAGTGACTCCGAATTGTGAGCAGCACACAGAGGCAATCAATTGTGAATATAAGGGATTTAATAAATGAAACTACAGCTAACATACAACAAGACTAAGCAAAACACGTATATACAGAATGAAGAAAAGTAAGGAAGTGAGAGAGAAGAGCAAAAGAATGGCAGTATTTCAAATCAATTAACCACAACCTAATGAGAATCATCAAAGAATCAAAAATCACCTTAAAAGGGGCTCAACTTAAACATGCATCTAAATAGTTGTAAACGGTTACTTGCATTGGCTTCGATTGCTGAACAAGAGTCCTGATGCGGTAGACAACGGAGGTTCTTGATGAGTTCTTTAGGAGTGAGCTGGAGGCTTTCCTGGTTCTTCTGAAGATAGGAAATTTCACAGTGGATCAACAAAGTTACTTGAAGATAAAACTGCCGAAAAATCAAACTCGAGAGGAGAGTTTTGAGGAGTCTTGGAGAGAGTCCATCTCAAAAGAAGAGGTTTCTGAGCCAAGATTAGTCTGAGCTAATGACATTTGATAGTTCCTATCCACACCCACCTTTTGGGTGGAATGGCCAATCAGAGGCATGACTTTTGAGTGGGAGAAACTTTCTTTGTCTCTGTTTATGGCCCATTTGCATGTTTATTGCTGGTCTGGAGGATTGGTGCAGTTTATCCCAAAATATGCTACAAATAGTATGATGCATTTCACGATCACATAGTGTAGATCATTGTTTGAGGAATAAAGAGCAGATCATTTTGATACCAAGAACGAAACATCTAGAAGATCTTAAAGCAGAGATCCACTCATATATCTGAATATAAGCATTGACAGTCTAACTAATACAAATAAAGAGTTGTAACTAGGCTAATACAATAGGGAAACATGCAAACAACACATGCATATACCAGATACAATTATAACTGATTAATTATAGTCTAAATAAAGAAAGGTCTTTATGTGTGTGTGTGTGTGGGTGTGGGTGTGTGTTATGTGAGCATGTTGTAGTTTGCTGGTCAGCCAGGCCCATTGGTGCCTGGCCCCGGGGGTCATTTACGACTCTTTGGAATGTGTTTGAAGTTCAATGGGGAGACGAGAGTGGTGAAACTGTTTAGCATCTCCTTGATAGTGGGGGGAACCATTGGCCATTTAGCACCCATATAAATATAGAATCTGGGGCCAGGACTGTAATTTATATGCATATGTCAAAGGGCTAAGAGGGGTCTCTAAAGACATAAAACCCCAATGATCATCCATGATTTTAAGCAGACGTCACACATTTACAGTGGGGCAAAAAAGTATTTAGTCAGCCACCAATTGTGCAAGTTCTCCCACTTAAAAAGATGAGAGAGGCCTGTAATTTTCATCATAGGTATACCTCAACTATGAGAGACAAAATGAGAAAAAAAATCCAGAAAATCACATTGTAGGATTTTTAAAGAATTGGTAAATTCCTCGGTAAAATAAGTATTTGGTCACCTACAAACAAGCAAGATTTCTGGCTCTCACAGACCTGTAACTTCTTCTTTAAGAGGCTCCTCTGTCCTCCACTGGTTACCTGTATTCTCTCATCTTTTTAAGTGGGAGAACTTGCACAATTGGTGGCTGACTAAATACTTTTTTTCCCCACTGTACCTCTTTTTTGCCTGTTAGAACATGTGTTGTGGTGGCCACCTGAGCACGCTGATTGAAACTCACATGTGATTGAAACATACCTAAGAAAACCTGAAAAAATGGCGAACAGTGTGAAGCGTGTGCATGAGAATACTAAACCCACTCTCGAAGAAGATACAAGCATGGATTGTACGCCAATTTCAGACACCCCGATCAACAGCCCTCTTACGAAAGGGCAGCAGCAGACATCTGAGCCCTCAAACTTGGAGGCGATCAAGAGGCTAGGAAAAAAGCAACATATCTTCATGGAGAAGTTACTGGAAATATAAAGGTCGGTTGTATCCAATTCGACCCTGATATCTGAACTTTCTATCAAAGTTGAATCAGTTACTGACAAAACGGAGAGGGCTGTAGTTAAAACTGACGAGCTGGGTGTTCTAGTATCGGCTGTAATTGCTGAAAATAAACAACTGTGGGAAAAAGTTGATGACCTGGATACATACAAAAGACGGTGGAATTTGAAAATATCTGGTGTTTCGGAGGAGGCAGGAGAAAATGTGAAAATGGTCGCAATGGATATTTTCTCTCGAGTTTCGCAGGGATTGAGGGATGCTCTTCAGATGTCCATTGATGTTGCACACAGAATCGGTTTGAGAGAAGCAGGCGCATTTCCAATGGCGGATTGTGCAGTTTTTGTTACGTAGCCTACCCATCGGGATCACATTTGGTTAGACTAAAAAAACTCTGAAGTCCTCAAGCAGAAAGGTATCAAAATAACAGAAGACCTGACACAACGAATGAGAGAGGCATGGAATAAACTATGGCCGCTGGTAAGTCAAGGCAGGAGAGAAGGAAAACGAGCTGAGTTCAAGGGCTCATTTGCCATTATTAATGGAAAGAAGATTACATTGGATAATATGTGAATTACGTTAATGTTTGCCCTTAATCCCATTTGAGGATTGGAAACTGACACTGAATATACTCTACAGGCACGACTGTGAACTTCAGGCAAAGAAGATTTTTGTTTTGTTTGGTTTTCTCATGGCACGTCCTGTTGAATATATCAGGATGTAATATTTCTTAAACCATTTGATGCTTAAGTATGGAAGGTTAAAAAGATAGGTTTTGCACTTTTCTCATTTCATGCCTAGCTAACTCTCTTGCCTTAGGGCAGATTGTTCTTCTTGTTCTTATTCAATGTACTTGAACTTTTCTTGTTTTTCTCTTAATGTTCGGGGAATTCATGACCTTATTACTAAACGAAAAGCCTCATTTTTATTTTGTAGTTCTAAAAGAAGAGATGTGTATTTTTTTTACAGGAAACTCTTTCTAGTGCTAATGATGAGTCTTTTTGGTCAGCACAGTGGGGAGGGTAAAGCTTTTTTCATTTTCACATGGGTCTTCTCATTCTGGGGGAGTTATAATTTCATTTAACTATAATTTTAATGGTAAAATTCCCGAGTCACTTTTCTCTAGAGGGCAGATGGATAATAGCTATAGTTCAGTCTGGAGAGGCTGTCTTTATTATATGTAATATATATGGCTTTAACAATTCAAATTTAAACCGAATTCTTTTTCGTTTGGTTTGGTTGCTTTTAAACTAAAATTTCATTCAGCAGCAGTTATTGTGGGGGGAGATTTCAATGAGGCCCCTGATCTGCATTTAGATAGATTCCCCCACGAGACTCAATGTTAATAACCTAAATTTAGTTATAAATGATCTTTGTAGCAGCCTTGATTTGCTAGATGTTTACAGACATGTCAATGGAAACAATTGTCTCCTCATTTACATGGTTTAAAGCAGACATGTCACAAAAATCTAGAATTGACCTCTGGCTTATATCTGACTGGCTAATTTCCTTAATTAGTTCTTGTACCATTTCTCCTGCCCCTTTAACGAATCATGCTTGTATCGATCTTATAATATCCAAGACTCATAATAGTTTTCAGAGACGTCCAGGATGCTATCTATATTGTTCAGGTATTAAGAAAATAATTGAAACATTTAAAGTTAACTCAGGCTCTGCTATTGCAAAATGGGAATGTGACGAGTGGGGCGGGGTCGAAAGCCATGGAAATGGAGTGAGGTGGAGTAAATGATGATGAGCGACACCTGCGCCACTCACCGGTCTCGAGTCCCACGGAGGAGTGATGGATAAAAGGAGGAGTGACGACAGTGCAAGACGAGAGAGGACCAGGCCTGGACTATTTATGTTGTTTTGGTTTTGTTTGTGTGCGGCAGTTGTCCGTGAGGGGCTGTCGCGGTATTTTCAGTTTTGTGTTTATTTTGTTATTAAATTGTTTAAATGTTCGCCGGTTCCTTCCCATTCTAAGAACTTTGTTACAGGGAACTTTTTAAGTATGAGTGTCGGAGATTCTCTATACAGATTGGCAAACAGAGTCGAGAAGCTCTGCAATCATAAAGGAAATAAATAATATTTTATGTCTGTCCTCTCCTAGTGAGCAAGACAAGGAGAAGTTATATTTATTGAAAGAAGATCTTGATGTTCTTTATGCAGAGAAGGCCAAAGGCGCATTTGTTAGATCAGTGTTTCCCAACCGGGGTGCCGTGTAAAAAATCATTTAATATTTTTAAATTCCTAAAATGTTCAAAAAAGCATCTACTATATAATATCCATTTCTGATGTTGCCAATAATTAGAAATTTCCGCTGCCGAAAATGAGTTCACTACTCAGGTTTCACTTTCACGTGGTGTGACGCTCTGCGTATTATCCCGCTCTATGCGTGTGCGCTCCGCTCAGTCGCTCCACTCGTATACCGTTCATGCTCATCGGAACAGCAAAGTCCACTCAAAAATTGAGCCAACAGGAAACATCGATGTAGTACAGTATTGTTTCTGTTTGCAATAGCCCTACTGTGCTGTAACAAGGTGTGGTAAATGGGCAACTCTGGTAACGCTACCCTCTCATTCATTGATCTGCTAACTGCTAAGTTGTGCTCGCGTGTTCTGATAATAGCTTTCTAGGATTAAACATTATTTGGATAATTGGTAAAAAAAAATAAAAATGTTGTGCTACTGTACCAAAATTACCTCACTGTAAAATTAAAAAAACACTGAGTGAGCAAAAATTTGTGAGATAGCTAGTTATAATGGTAATTAAATAATGTTTACATATGAATAAAATGCTACATTAAAATCTGTCATATAAATTGGTCTCTTCATTAGAAATTAGCCTACTGATTGCCACCACTGATGGACAACATTTTTAATAATATTAAACATATCTGTATGACATTATATTCTGCAGTTCTTCCCTGTTGTACCGAATATATATACTTTTCAAATTATCATATCGAAGTTAGAAATTCAAATATTGTGACAAAATTAATTTTGTAGGGTGCCACAAGTTTGTTAAAATTTCCAAAGGGTGCCGCGACTAAAAAAAGGTTGGGAAACACTGTGTTATATCAAGGGCAAAATGGTTAGAATTTGGTGAAAGGAATTCCACATATTTTTTTTAATTTAGAAAAAAGAAGAGGTGAATTAAAAATAATTTTAGCCATTGAAATTAATGGTAATGTAATTTGTGATGAAGCCAAATTTTGTAGCTGACTTTTATCAGCAACTTTATACTTCTTTTCATTCTGATTCATTCGGGGATAGTCGTGGCCTAATTGTTAGAGAATCGGACTTGTAACCCGAGGGTTGCGGGTTTGAGTCTCAGGTCCGGCAGGAATTGTTGGTGGAGGGAATCAGCGCTCTCTTCCACCCTCAATACCATGACTGAGGTGAGACCCCCAACTGCTCCCCGGATGCTGCAGCAATATGGCTGCCCACTGCTCTGGGTGTGTGTGTGCTCACTACTATGTGTGCACTTGAATGGTTTAAATGCAGAGCACTAATTCAGAGTATGGGTCACCATACTTGGCCGCATGTCACTTCACTTTCACTTTTTCACTTCACTTTCTGATTAATCTAATAAATTTTTCTTTGAGGTGGAACAGTTTATTCCAAATATAAGTGAAGATAATTATGCTGTTTGTGAGGGTGAGATAACTATGGAAGAGATGGATAGTTCAATTACAAAAATGCCATTTACTAAAAGTCCAGGCCCAGATGGTCTACCATTTGAATTTTATTGATCATTTTGGAATTATATAAAATATTTGATTTTAGATGTTTTCAAAGAGTGTTTAAACCATAGCGAATTATCTGAATCGATGAAGCAAGGCCTAATAACTTTAATACCTAAATCAAAAAGTTTTTAGATAATTGGCGCCCTATAATTTTGCTTAATTCTGATTATAAATTATTAGCTGCTTTATATGCAAGGAGACTAAAACCCTGCTTAGAAGAAGTTATCTCACTCACACAATCTGGCTTCATGAAGGGTCGACACATATCAAATAATATTTGTCTTGTTTTAGATATTTAGATTACTCTGAGTTGGTTAATGATGATGCATTTATTCTGTTTTTAGATGTCAATAAGGCGTTTGATACAGTAGAGCATGCCTTTATGTATGAAGCCTTAAGACATTTCGGTTTTGGTCCTAAATTTATGAAAACTGTATAGACCCTGTATAAAGACATCTCTAGTAATGTATCTTTGTCTTCTGGAACTTCACCACGTTTTGCCATTGGGAGAGAAATTAGGCAAGGATGCCCTATTTCTCCCTTTTTGTTTTTGTTAGTTGCAGAGCTTCTTAATCTTTATACAGTGTATTGTTCGAATATTCACGACATCCAAATTGCAGACCGCATTATTTTGATTAGTCAACTTACAGACGATACATGTATTTTCCTAAAAGACAAAAGGCAGGGCCCTATTATATTAGAAGCTTTAAAAATGTTTTTGCATGCCTCTGGCCTTTCTGTTAACCAGACTAAATCTGAGATTATGACAATTCATCATTCTGATATATCAGATGTATGTGGAATTAAGGTAAAACTAGATATTATTTGATTATTAGATATTACTAGTTAGATATCTTGATATTATAATTAATAAATGTTCATCTGAAAGAATTGAATCTAATTTTTCTAAATGTTTACTTAAAGCAAAAACAGTTTTTAATTGCTGGTCTCAGAGGAATCTGACTATCCATGGGCGTGTTCTGTTCTCCAAGGCTGAGGGAATTTCGAGACTGGTATATCCTGCTTTGTCTTTGTATGTCAACCCTAGAAATGTGCTCAGATATTGACAGGGCTTTATTTAAGTTTATTTGGAAAAGCAGAACTGAATATGTGAAAAGAAAAACTATTATTAGAACTTTTTCAGACGGTGGGCTTAATGTCCTTGATTTTAAGCACTCTTAATATATATATTTTTTTAAATCAATTGGATTAAACATTGCTTGGCCCAGAGTAAATCTATATGGTTTTATATCCCCAACTTGTTTTTTTGAAAAGTGTGGTGGGTTATCCTTATATAACCAACCCATTATCCAACCCTAATCAAACACACCTGAACCAGCTAATCATTGTCTTCAAGACAATAGTTCACAAAGTAAAAACACGGTATACATGTAGTTAAAGCGAAACTGAATGGAGGAATTTAAGTAATTGTAGAAGTCTAAAGTTCTGTGGAACTACGCGGCTGTCCTTTTTGTATTGTTTCAATATTAAGCCATATTCTTGAACTGGAGAATGAGTTTCTTTTCAGACCACTTGCCTTTATGGATGTGAAACTTGCCATGTAGTAAAGATATTTAACATAAAAAATATGACTTGTGTCCATGTCATTTTCCCATCGTAAATAATAACAAAATCACGTTGTTTGTATTTTCATTGCCGAACTATACAGGGAATTTAATTTACACAGCGTGCTCACAAATTATCCAAGGAACGACATAAACCGAAATAACAAGTGAAAAGGTTTCAAGTATGTATTTTGTGTGGACACACAATCGTTGTCATACAAATCTGAAAGCAAGCAGTTGCGTCAAGCAAGCCACCCATCTAAAGCAGATGCAGAAAAACGTTGGCAAAAATAACCCGACTGTAAGCACATTAACATTCTTAGTCTTAACTCTTAACTAATGCCTTTCATATTTCAAGTTTTTCCCATATTTTCCCCGAGAAGTCTCCGATGTAAAGGTATAACGGAAGTACAGATACACTGCTTTGCGGGAAAACGGAAGTTAGCTGACATCACTGTGAAAAGGGTCTATTATAGGTTTGTAAACATTCAGGATCATGGTTGCAGAAAACCCGAGAGAGATAGCCTTTACGGCTAGAGAATTTCACAGATAGGGTACAAAATAGTTAGGTTTAAAAAGATTATAGATTATATTGATTAGATGCCATTTTCAAAATGTTCTCCGCATATTACAAGAGCTTGTCACCCAGCGATAAGCACTGTTATTCAACGAAATTGAGGTTAGCGAGTGGGATAGTCTTACAGATCCGAAACAGGGATGACGGGTTTTTTTGTGGGCGGAGCCTATCTGGAGGCAGAAAATTAGGGTTTTCAAGCGGCTGTCTATGGAGCCATGGAATAAAAGAATAAAAAGGTCAATTAGATTTTATATTTCAAAATTCTGACTTCATTCTCGCAATTCCGAGATTATATCTCACAATTCTAATAAGGAAAAACAGCTCGTCCTTCTCTCTTTTCCCCTCGGCTCTTCTGGCTTTCTTCCCTCAGAGTCGACAAACTCACTATTTTTGAGTTTAGTCGAGTTATAAAGTCAGAATTAGGAGATATAAACTTGCATTTGCGAGAAAAAAAGTCAGAATTGTGAGATCAAATAAATAAATGTTATGTAAAAATGTTAATAGTAAGGTTTAAATAATATTTCATGCTGTAACTGTAGGGCTAATACAATACGTCCCCTATGAACAGCATATGTGAATATTATGTAGACCTATTGTTTAAATCGAGAGAGAAAGAAAAAGTGGTGTAATCATAACAGTTTTCATCCATAGTATGTCAATTTAAACGTCTGCGTTTAGCTTCAAATTGTGTCTTTGACGACAGTATTCTATACAAATTATTTGCATTCCGATCTTGACATCAAAAGGCACAAACATATTTTTTTATTTTATTCCATTACCCATTTATCTCCACTTGTTCCCAGTATTTTTCTGCAACCACTATGCGCGCGCAGCTGCAAGTGACGTAACTGTGACGTCTACTCTAAATTGGTCTATAACATCTCACTGTTACTGATTCATCATGCAGCTCAAAGCATTATG
>NW_015505475.1:609155-621189 GCF_001515645.1 Sinocyclocheilus grahami
TTAGAAATTAGCCTACTGATTGCCACCACTGATGGACAACATTTTTAATAATATTAAACATATCTGTATGACATTATATTCTGCAGTTCTTCCCTGTTGTACCGAATATATATACTTTTCAAATTATCATATCGAAGTTAGAAATTCAAATATTGTGACAAAATTAATTTTGTAGGGTGCCACAAGTTTGTTAAAATTTCCAAAGGGTGCCGCGACTAAAAAAAGGTTGGGAAACACTGTGTTATATCAAGGGCAAAATGGTTAGAATTTGGTGAAAGGAATTCCACATATTTTTTTTAATTTAGAAAAAAGAAGAGGTGAATTAAAAATAATTTTAGCCATTGAAATTAATGGTAATGTAATTTGTGATGAAGCCAAATTTTGTAGCTGACTTTTATCAGCAACTTTATACTTCTTTTCATTCTGATTCATTCGGGGATAGTCGTGGCCTAATTGTTAGAGAATCGGACTTGTAACCCGAGGGTTGCGGGTTTGAGTCTCAGGTCCGGCAGGAATTGTTGGTGGAGGGAATCAGCGCTCTCTTCCACCCTCAATACCATGACTGAGGTGAGACCCCCAACTGCTCCCCGGATGCTGCAGCAATATGGCTGCCCACTGCTCTGGGTGTGTGTGTGCTCACTACTATGTGTGCACTTGAATGGTTTAAATGCAGAGCACTAATTCAGAGTATGGGTCACCATACTTGGCCGCATGTCACTTCACTTTCACTTTTTCACTTCACTTTCTGATTAATCTAATAAATTTTTCTTTGAGGTGGAACAGTTTATTCCAAATATAAGTGAAGATAATTATGCTGTTTGTGAGGGTGAGATAACTATGGAAGAGATGGATAGTTCAATTACAAAAATGCCATTTACTAAAAGTCCAGGCCCAGATGGTCTACCATTTGAATTTTATTGATCATTTTGGAATTATATAAAATATTTGATTTTAGATGTTTTCAAAGAGTGTTTAAACCATAGCGAATTATCTGAATCGATGAAGCAAGGCCTAATAACTTTAATACCTAAATCAAAAAGTTTTTAGATAATTGGCGCCCTATAATTTTGCTTAATTCTGATTATAAATTATTAGCTGCTTTATATGCAAGGAGACTAAAACCCTGCTTAGAAGAAGTTATCTCACTCACACAATCTGGCTTCATGAAGGGTCGACACATATCAAATAATATTTGTCTTGTTTTAGATATTTAGATTACTCTGAGTTGGTTAATGATGATGCATTTATTCTGTTTTTAGATGTCAATAAGGCGTTTGATACAGTAGAGCATGCCTTTATGTATGAAGCCTTAAGACATTTCGGTTTTGGTCCTAAATTTATGAAAACTGTATAGACCCTGTATAAAGACATCTCTAGTAATGTATCTTTGTCTTCTGGAACTTCACCACGTTTTGCCATTGGGAGAGAAATTAGGCAAGGATGCCCTATTTCTCCCTTTTTGTTTTTGTTAGTTGCAGAGCTTCTTAATCTTTATACAGTGTATTGTTCGAATATTCACGACATCCAAATTGCAGACCGCATTATTTTGATTAGTCAACTTACAGACGATACATGTATTTTCCTAAAAGACAAAAGGCAGGGCCCTATTATATTAGAAGCTTTAAAAATGTTTTTGCATGCCTCTGGCCTTTCTGTTAACCAGACTAAATCTGAGATTATGACAATTCATCATTCTGATATATCAGATGTATGTGGAATTAAGGTAAAACTAGATATTATTTGATTATTAGATATTACTAGTTAGATATCTTGATATTATAATTAATAAATGTTCATCTGAAAGAATTGAATCTAATTTTTCTAAATGTTTACTTAAAGCAAAAACAGTTTTTAATTGCTGGTCTCAGAGGAATCTGACTATCCATGGGCGTGTTCTGTTCTCCAAGGCTGAGGGAATTTCGAGACTGGTATATCCTGCATTGTCTTTGTATGTCAACCCTAGAAATGTGCTCAGATATTGACAGGGCTTTATTTAAGTTTATTTGGAAAAGCAGAACTGAATATGTGAAAAGAAAAACTATTATTAGAACTTTTTCAGAGGGTGGGCTTAATGTCCTTGATTTTAGCACTCTTAATATATATATATTTTTAATCAATTGGATTAAACATTGCTTGGCCCAGAGTAAATCTATATGGTTTAATATACCCAATTAGTTTTTTGAAAAGTGTAGTGGGTTATCCTTTCTACTATCGTGTGACTTCAAATACAGTAAACTTCCCATAAAATCATCTAACTTTCATAAGCAATCACTAGAAGCATGGAAAATAGCCTTTAAACATACTTTTTCTCCACATTCATGCATACTATGGAATAACCAATTTGTGTTGTCTAAAAACAAGAGTATATTTAAAAAAGAATGGTTTGATAAGGGAATTATATTTATTTCAGACTTATTGAATACTAACGGTGAGATTTATACATATCAGCAATTTCTTTCTTTCTCAGGGATTGAATCTTCCTGTAGAGATTAAAATTTGGTTGTGAAAAGCATTTCCCCTAAATTGCTTTACCTTGTGAAAATACATCTCAGTTACATATTCAGCTGTCCGACAAATTCCAAATCTTGTTATTGGAGGTATTAATATCATGGATATTAAGTGTAATAACTCCTATATTAGAAAATGTCTTACTCAAGGTGTCAGCTGTTACCTAAAAGCACTCATAAAGTGCAAACAATTCTTCATACCTTCCACTGAGAAAATATGGTCGGCAACTAATACATTACAGCGTGTCTGTGTGGAAGCCCACAGTTTCAGAAAATTACTGTATTTATTAATTTTCAGTTTCAGGTGTGATTCTGTATGTCCATCAATTTAAACTTTAATGATGCTTACAAACTCTCGCTGTGCTGCGAATCAGTCTGTTTTAAACAACATTTAAAAAGTTTTAAAAGATGAAATTTTCAATTGCTGAGAGATAAGCAGATATATGTGTGTGAGAAAATATCATATATGGTTCTAAAAAATAAATGACACTGCGGATGAGAAGAGTATCTATTCTCTGTTTTTATTTGAGCTCCCTAATGAGTCATGTTACATCTTAACATTCTTTTGCAGTTTACTGTTGCTGTCAGGTACTATTTTTTTAGCGGAAGGACAGCATTTAACAAACTTTCAAAAAAAGTAACGTATCATTACATACATTTTTGTTTTTAATCATTTTTATTGTGTGGTAACCGTTTTAAAAAAGCAATAAGGTATTCGAGGCATGCTGTATTGTTGCAGGCACTCCGCTTTGCATTGTGCCTAACAACGCCCTTCAGCCGTGACTTATTCACAATACATCATGGCCTCTTGTACCTTATTGCTTACATAAACAACAACAGCCATTATAAAAGTTGCTACACACTTGGTCAGAATTGTTGGTACCCTTGGTAAATATGATCAAAGAAGGGTATGAAAATGAATCTGCATTGTTGATCTTTTTGATCTTTTATAAATAAAATTCACAACAATCTAACCTTTCATTAGAGAATAAGAATTTAAAAAGGGGGGAAATATCATTATGAAATAATTTTTTCTCTTTAATGCACATTGGATACAATTAACGGTACCCTATTATTCAATACTTTTTGAAACCTCCATTTGCTAAAACAATATAGGAGGTTTCTCCTATAATGCCTGATGAGGTTAGAGAACACCTGACAAGAGATCAGGGACCATTCCTTCATCCAGAATCACTCCAGATCTTTCAGATTCCCAGCTCCATGACGGTGCTTCTCCTCTTCAGTTCACCCCACTCATTTTCTATAAGGTGCAGGTCAGGGAACTGGAATGGCCATAGCATAATCTTGGTTTTGTGCCCAGTGACCCATTCTTGAGTTGTTTTTAAGGTTTGTTTTTAGATTATTGTCCAGTTGGAAGATCCAAATATGGCCCATTATAAGATTTCTAACAGAGTCCATCACTTTTAGATTTCTTATCTGTTGGTTTTTGATAGAATCAATTATGCCATATGTCTAAAAAAGATGTCCAGGACCTCCAGCAGAAACATAGGCCCACAACATCAAAAATACAGCAGTATATTTCATTGTACACATGGGATACTTTTTATCCCTGTGTTCACCAACCCCATCTTGAGGGTTTGCTGCTAAAAGCGAATTTTTGAGTTACATCTGACCATAGAAGCCAGTCCCGTTTGAAGTTCCAGTCATGTCTGACAACTCAATATGCTGGAGATTGTATTTTCTTTTCTTGATTTTATTTTTGAAGCCCTCCTAAACAACATGTGGTGATGTAGGTGCTGTTTGATCATTTTTAAAAAAAGGTTTTCTGACCCTGAAACTCAACCTTTTTCTGCAATTCTCCAGCTGTGATCCTTGAAGAGTCTTTGGCCACTAAAACTCTCCTTCTCACCAGGACGATATAGACACATGTCCTCTTCCAGGCAGATTCATAACATTTTCTGTTGATTGGAACATCTTAATTATTGCCCTGATGGTGGAAATGGGAATTTCCACTGCTCTAGCTTCTTTTCTTATAGCCACTTTCTAATTTGTGAAGCTCAATTATCTTTTTCTGCACATCAGAAATATATTCTTTGGTTTTTCTCATTGTGATGGGTGATTAATTTGGAATTTGGCCTTTGTTTTCCCTCCTATTTATATTTCTGTGAAACAGCATTCCATGGCTGGATAATTTCATGTTCATAATCACTCTGGTGTGCTCAAAATTGTGAATATGAATGGGAATATATTTCAGATATATTTTACTCATAAGAATTTCTAGGGGTAACTAATTGTGTCCAACGTGTATTTGAGAAAAAAACATTTATTTCATAATGATATTTTCCCCCATTTTAAATTCTTATTCTCCAATGAAAGGTTAGATTTTTGTGATCTTTAAAAATAAAAGATCAAAAGGATTAACAATGCAGATTAATTTTCACAGCCTTCTTTGATCATATTTACCAAGGGTACCAACAATTCTGACCACGCATGTAAGAATTTCAGTCATAAGTATAAAGACAGAGCTTTAATACAGCATTAAAGTTAGATAATATAAAAATATTAAATGGGGTCTGTATGTTTCGTTGTGAAAGCGAAACTACTTTGTTTGGCCTTCCAAAAGAGGATGATCTCCGCTTCGTCATGCCTGGAGCTGATCCGTGCTGGTCGCTGAGGAAATACATCAACCTCACGCTGTGGATTGCCGGATCGGCTTTCACCATGGACAAAGCGGAGTCCAGCCCCGAGGTCGTCACATGTGGTTGCCGCAAGCCCGCCGGCCATTCCTCACTCAAGCCCACCCACCGTTGCTCACTCTAGCCCGCCAACCACTCCGTGTGTGACGCCGTGTTTTTAGTTGTGAAAGCGAAACTAGTTTGTTTGGCCTTCCAAAAGAGGACGATATCTGCTTCGTCATGCCTAGAGTTGATCCGTGCTGGTCGCTGAGGAAATACATCAACCTCACGCTGTGGATTGCCGGATCGGCTTTCACCATGGACAAAGCGGAGTCCAGCCCCGAGGTCGTCACATGTGGTTGCCGCAAGCCCGCCGGCCATTCCTCACTCAAGCCCACCCACCGTTGCTCACTCTAGCCCGCCAACCACTCCGTGTGTGACGCCGTGTTTTTAGTTGTGAAAGCGAAACTAGTTTGTTTGGCCTTCCAAAAGAGGACATGACTAGAAATCAGGGGTTAAGTTGTATTTACAACACTGTTCCAGAACAGTTCAACCCAAATATTCAGATGTGTGCAGTGCATTTTATGGAGGACTGTTTCCTGATCCTGGGAGAGTAGACTACAATGCTGGCTGTTCTGACTGTTCTGGCATTGCACTGTAGGTTTTCATATTTAAAGGATTTGCCACTGATGATTCAAATGCGAGTTTTGAGCAGTGTAGAGTAGAGCTTATTGTTTGTCATTTCTCCGATCACAAATGCAGACATGGTTTTATGTTTACGTGGCGCGATGCAACGCAATGCGTAAAAAGACAGTACAAGTCATTATAATCCGTAATTATGTCCCCACTGGATGCAACAAATGCCTCGTTTATAACGGGTTTGAATGTTTTTGTCTCGTCGCTCCGGCTGGGACACGGCATCACAGTATGGTAAGGGGCGTAACGTTTCCATCACACGCATAAACATTTCATTACACCAAATACACAAAATAATGTTCTTTTTAGCAACATCATATGACCCCTTTAAGTTATCAAACTTTGCCTTCAGCCAAAACGTTTTGCTCTGGAACAAATAATAGATTAATGAGTCCATTAGATATACCCAAGACAAATGTATCTTATGTTTAACCACTATAGAGACATCAGAGCCAGTGGCAAATTGCAGAAGAACTGGCATAGGTAAGGCTGTTCTCAGCGGGTTCGTGGGGAAAAAACCCTTGCAGAAAGGGTTCATGGAGCTCACATCTCCTTAAAAGTTGAAACCAAATTTCTAATAGGCATTATTCTTTATTTACAAACTGCATATTTGAAGTCTAAACAACTACATTATTGTCTAAAAATCTCTTAAACTACATTCCGTGATAAAACAACAGAAGTAGTTGTAAAATTATAGTGGGTTTGGTCATTCGCCATCATATAATCGCTGTGAGAAATGCTGTAAGCGGAGTGATACAAACAGTGAAACGGTTATGTGGTGATACTGGTAGAACACCTCATGGACGAAAAGACCTCTAAGCCAATCAGATTCAAGGACCAGAAAGAACTGTTGTATAAATTGTAATATCACCCAGCCCTAAAACTTATTAAAGCATTATGACTTTCTTTAAAGCTGCTTGGAAACGGTAAGAAGCGAATATTTTTATTTGCTCAGCTAGCTCATTGATCAAATCTGTGAAAAAGAAAAGCTTAATAGATTACACACACTGAAAAAAATGTTAGGGCAAGTTATTTATTTTTCATTGGCTCAAGTTAAAAAATATAGATTTGAATCATTACCCAAAATTTTTTTAATTGGATGAATGAAATTTTTTTTTCAGTGCACATTTCACTTTGCACCACCTTTCTCTGGCTGGCATGAGGATATTATTGGTTAGTCATAGAAATCGTATCACTACTTTGTGATAAGTGAGTCTTTGCTGTTTTTGTGTATTTTCAGATGTTGTCTTACCACTGCTTTAGAGTATTTAAATGTAAACATACTGTATTAAATGTCACCCATTTTACCCACTAGTATTTATTATTAGAGTCAGGGAAAGCCACCAATGAGTAGCCATATTCTTAAGTCATGCCCCACACTTCTACATAACATTTATAAACAATATTTCAATTGAACTGAACAAAAAGGTAGCTCACCTCTGGAAAGAATGACAGAAATGGTTTAATATAGATGTTGGAGTCATGGACTTTGAGGTCATGGTCTCCTAAACCACGCGTCACTCCTATGGTGGCCATCACTCGTGCCTGTGAGTGAGAAATAATAATTTTAAAAAATCATAATAATTAATAATATATATATTTTTTCAAATCAGCACAAGCACAAAGTATCAAAAATAACCACAAAATCACAAGTCTAATAAAGTACATAGGACTATACCCTGAAAAAATAGACTTATATTTTACATCTTATATTCAAGTCTGCACAAATGAGATCTTGGCAAGGTATTGTAGACAGTGAGATATACCTAATCCTGCCTCCTCGTCCATTTAATCAAAATATTTTACCAAAATTAACAGCAACAAGTATTTATTTAATTAAAAGAATTGTCCTTTCACCCCATTACAGTGCCCTGAGCCTTACACTTTAATTTGATAAGCTGATTTACCCATGTTTTAATATGCTTCGGGTTTTTTAGACTGATTACAAGACTTTTTAGGTGAGGAAGAATATGCAATCTCTCACCAAGTATGTTTGTCTCAGTATTTGATTTGTTATGACTGATATTTGTCATAAATGCCTTATTAAAAATGTTGCAATAAAAACAAAATACAAAAGGGCAGCACTGTGTAACTTTCTATTTCTGACGCTTGTCACAAAGAAGAAATTCAGTCAAGCACCATTTATGTTTTTTAAGAGCTGTTCAGGTTTATTTTTTACACTATGCTTATCAAACAATATGAGTTCAGAGAAAAAGAGCCAGGTCTGCTATTCACTATCGCTTACCAAAACAGTCTTTTCGTATGTGCCACTATGTAATAGTTTTAGAGAACAGCACACACAGGGTCGGCGCCAGAGCGCACAAAGTGAGGGGGCAGGCACAATTTTTTTGGGGGGGCCGCGTTTTTTTGTACTTGTAAATAAAATAATCTGATATATATGTACAATGTAATAACATATAGCCTATTTTGATATATGAACAGGGTGTTCGTCAACGATTGCATGCGGTCGAAGATGCCCGTGTTTACAGCTCCGTAAAATAATCTGGAAGCTGTAAATTTGCTGTATAGGCTTATAGCTAAAAATATTAAAATTATAAACACACAATAACATTTTAAATTACTTCCATTTCTGAAAAAAAGAATATAGGCCTAGTAATTGTTGTCATAAATACACAAGCCTGGTTTTAGTTGTAATTATTATTAATTATTATTATTAATTCAGAAATAATAACGGCAGGCCTAATAATGTTATAATCAGGGTTTAAATTGGGCCGGGGCCGTCCGGGGTTTAAGCCCCGGCACATAGACTCCAGGGCTCGACATTAACGCTTCATTAACGCCAGACAAATAAGCATGCTGTGGTAAAAAATCTAAATGAAAAGTTTTTATATTTAAAATACAGTTAGTTAGGCAACATCACACAACGTGTTCACCATTACGACTGTTTAATAGTTCTATAAACAGTTCAATAAGCAAAAACAATAATATTAGGTCACTTACATTTTAGGCGGAAACAGCGCATCTCACAGAAACCAGACGATTCATTACTGATTGATTCCGTGTTTTGAACGAATTGGTTGAGTGAGTCAAAGTTTCATTAGGCCATGCATAAACTCGTTTCAACGAATCGTTTGAATGAACGACTCAATGACTCACTCATTAAACGCTCACTACTGGCACCTTACTGGCGTTTTAATTTCGTTGAAAAGTATCATTTCCACTATCATTTCTTGTTTGTATATTCAAAAATATTTAAAAGAATCTCATAATATTATTTAATGCAGTTGTATTTTTTAGTGTAATGACTTAATTTGATAATGTATAGATCACATTATTATAATTGAATGTATAGATCAAATGTAAGAATTTGAAATGAAAGTATTACCGGTAATAAGATTAGTGGGAAAATGCCCTCTATAAAGGTAAAAATGCCCTTGGATAATATATAAAAAGAACATAGATTTATGTCACAGCTGATAGAAAACTGATGAGAATATTGCTTCAGAATAAATCATATTTACAACATCAACAACAACAACCACACACACACACACACACACACTCGATACCATAGAGCCCCCCCACATAACAAATCCCAATTTAACCCCTGGTTATAATGTACCAACATTGTGAACACTATAGGATATTTTAGTTCCCCTCACTTTACAATAAATCCTTTAAATTTAACCGTATCAGAACAAAACAAGAATTAAAAATCTATATAATTCTAATGGATAAATATAATTGCAGTATATAATAATATAGCCTTAGCAATAAACAAGCCAAAACAAATTAATTTAAAACGAAACGTAAGGTAAAGTTGGGCTTACCTCCCCAAATGTTCGTGATGTAGTCTATTTGAAGCTAAACTCTGAGCGTATTTATTAGGTAAAATAAGATTTGTAGTAAATTCATGACCTCAAGGTTAGATTATTATAATGCTCTATTGGGTGGTTGCTCTGTGTGCTTAATAAACAAACTCCAGCTGGTTCAAAATGCAGCAGCTAGAGCCAAGAAGTATGACCATATTAGCCCGGTTCTGTCAACACTGAACTGGCTCCCTATTAAACATTGCATACATGTTAAAATCTTGCTAATTACCTATAAAGCCCTGAGTGGTTTAGCAACTCAGTATTTGAGCAAGCTCTTATTGCAGTATAGTCCTTCACGTCTGCTACAATCTCAAAAATCTGCCCATTTGATAAAACCTAGAATATCAAAATCAACTGCGGGTGGCAGATAATTTTCCTATTTAGCTCCCAAACTCTGGAACTAATTACCTAACACTGTTCGGGAGGCAGACACACTCTGTCAGTTTAAATCTAGATTAAAACACATCTCTTTAATCTGGTTTACACATAACACACTAACACATTTCTATTATTCAAAACTGTTAAAGGATTGTTAGGCTGCATTAATTAGGTCAGCCGGAATCAGGAACACCTCCCATAACACATGATGTACTTGTTACATCATTAGAAGAATGGCATCTACGCTAATATTAGTCTGTTTCTTTCTTATTCCAAGGTCACCGTAGTCACCAGATCCAGACTGTCTCCAGATCAGATGGTCTCTGCAGCCACCCGGACCAAGCTGTATCCAGACCAGATGGTGGATCAGCACCTAGAGATGCCCTCAACAGCCCTGAATGTCAGCGGAGACCATGTCAACAAGATGAGCCCCAGAGACAGTTCCCTCTGAAGACCTCATCACCTAGACGGCCATCGGGACAAGACCACAGCTATCAGATGAGTCCTCTGCACAATCAGACTTTGTTGCAGCCTAGAATTAAACTGCTGGTTTCATCTGCCCAGAGGCTGTGGTTTTTAGTGTCCTTGTTAGCATGGCCGCCTCCCATTTGGGAAAATCGTATGGGCATGGGCACATGACTAAAAGCGTTAATCCTATTCGCAGTGCGATGGAAAAAAGATTAGAATTCCTCTCTGCAAAAAAACATTCCATAAAACATCTGTTTCTGTTTGCCAGATATTTAAAAACAGCAGTACTGTTGGACCAAAATATTGAACTTTATATTTCAATTTAAAGTTCTGTTTTCAATATAACAATGTATGAAAATAAGCAAAAACACATTCAAACCACATTACAAAATATATATATATATAATTAATATAAACATTTAAATAAAAGCTACCCTAATGAAATAAGTTTTAAGGCGAGATTTAAAAATGTTAAAAGATTTTGCCTGCCTTATTTCAGTAGGAAGAGATTTCCGGAGCTAAAGAAGGAAAAGCCCTATCCCCCATCGATCTTAGGCAGCTAGATGGAACAATTAACAATCCAGTGTCAGAAGAACGATGGTTCCGCCTTGGGGTATATGGAGTTAAAAGCTCTGACAGATATTGCGGTGTCAAACCATGCAGAGCCTTTTAAGTGAGCATCAGAATTTTAAAATCAACCCTAAACCTAACAGGAAGCCAATGCAAAGACTCCAAGATAGGAGTGACATGATCCCTTATCCTTGTTTTAGTAAGGATTCTGGCAGCAGAGTTTTGCACGACCTGTAATTTGTTTAGGGTAGCTTTTGAAACCCCGGCCAACAGAGCATTGCAATAGTCAATTCGAGAGAAAACAATGATGTTTATCAACTTCTCAGCAACAGGGAAAGACAACATTGGACATAATCTGGCAATATTTCTGGTGTGTTTTGAGTTTGAGCTCCGTCAAGTTAATTATTTATCGTCTATTTCTTATCTTAAAATCAATTTTATACACCATCATTTTCATTTATATAACGTGTGAATATATCCCCAATCGTATTCTACAACAAAAACAATCAGAGCACCTTGTTATCACTAGTTTTATTTTGATTTCCCGAGCCCGCTATTAGCTTATAGCCCATTAGCATCGCCAGCGTGGTTGCCGCTAATCTCGCTTACATTGCTAATACTCTATTCACACATATTACCATTGTTTTACTCACTGTTACTTGCTTTAATGGCGGATGTGTGTCTACCTTTGAGTGCAGGTGAGGACACGTTCGAGTTGCATTCGGTGCAGCTCGAGCTGGAGGCCGTGGAGAAGCAGATCCGTGACCTGGTGGAGAGGCAGGCCCAGCCGATAGAGTGGAGAGCCGCGCTGGAAACATCTCAGGCTGACGCTCACAAGTCCGGGGTAAGTATACAGCGCGCTGTTAACTCTCCCACCACCTCTACTCTGTGTGTTTCTCTGCACAGGCCCGGTGCACCCAGGACGTGATCTTCCCAGATGTCCTTC
>NW_015505475.1:624400-627257 GCF_001515645.1 Sinocyclocheilus grahami
CTTAGAAAGCCACGTTTCTAGCATTTGTAAAACTGCATTTTTCCATCTCAAAAATATATCTAAATTATGACCTATGCTCTCAATGTCAAATGCAGAAATGTTAATCCATGCTTTTATGACCTCAAGGTTAGATTATTGTAATGCTTTATTGGGTGGTTGTTCTGCACGCTTAATAAACAAACTCCAGCTGGTTCAAAATGCAGCAGCTAGAGCCAAGAAGTATGACCATATTAGCCCGGTTCTGTCAACACTGAACTGGCTCCCTATTAAACATTGCATACATGTTAAAATCTTGCTAATTACCTATAAAGCCCTGAGTGGTTTAGCAACTCAGTATTTGAGCAAGCTCTTATTGCAGTATAGTCCTTCACGTCTGCTACAATCTCAAAAATCTGCCCATTTGATAAAACCTAGAATATCAAAATCAACTGCGGGTGGCAGATAATTTTCCTATTTAGCTCCCAAACTCTGGAACTAATTACCTAACACTGTTCGGGAGGCAGACACACTCTGTCAGTTTAAATCTAGATTAAAACACATCTCTTTAATCTGGTTTACACATAACACACTAACACATTTCTATTATTCAAAACTGTTAAAAGGCTGCATGGCTGCATTAATTAGGTCAGCCGGAATCAGGAACACCTCCCATAACACATGATGTACTTGTTACATCATTGGCATCTACGCATCTACGCTAATATTAGTCTGTTTCTTTCTTATTCCAAGGTCACCGTAGTCACCAGATCCAGACTGTCTCCAGATCAGATGGTCTCTGCAGCCACCCGGACCAAGCTGTATCCAGACCAGATGGTGGATCAGCACCTAGAGATGCCCTCAACAGCCCTGAATGTCAGCGGAGACCATGTCAACAAGATGAGCCCCAGAGACAGTTCCCTCTGAAGACCTCATCACCTAGACGGCCATCGGGACAAGACCACAGCTATCAGATGAGTCCTCTGCACAATCAGACTTTGTTGCAGCCTAGAATTAAACTGCTGGTTTCATCTGCCCAGAGGCTGTGGTTTTTAGTGTCCTTGTTAGCATGGCCGCCTCCCATTTGGGAAAATCGTATGGGCATGGGCACATGACTAAAAGCGTTAATCCTATTCGCAGTGCGATGGAAAAAAGATTAGAATTCCTCTCTGCAAAAAAACATTCCATAAAACATCTGTTTCTGTTTGCCAGATATTTAAAAACAGCAGTACTGTTGGACCAAAATATTGAACTTTATATTTCAATTTAAAGTTCTGTTTTCAATATAACAATGTATGAAAATAAGCAAAAACACATTCAAACCACATTACAAAATATATATATATATAATTAATATAAACATTTAAATAAAAGCTACCCTAATGAAATAAGTTTTAAGGCGAGATTTAAAAATGTTAAAAGATTTTGCCTGCCTTATTTCAGTAGGAAGAGATTTCCGGAGCTAAAGAAGGAAAAGCCCTATCCCCCATCGATCTTAGGCAGCATATATATAATTAATATAAACATTTAAATAAAAGCTACCCTAATGAAATAAGTTTTAAGGCGAGATTTAAAAATGTTAAAAGATTTTGCCTGCCTTATTTCAGTAGGAAGAGATTTCCGGAGCTAAAGAAGGAAAAGCCCTATCCCCCATCGATCTTAGGCAGCTAGATGGAACAATTAACAATCCAGTGTCAGAAGAACGATGGTTCCGCCTTGGGGTATATGGAGTTAAAAGCTCTGACAGATATTGCGGTGTCAAACCATGCAGAGCCTTTTAAGTGAGCATCAGAATTTTAAAATCAACCCTAAACCTAACAGGAAGCCAATGCAAAGACTCCAAGATAGGAGTGACATGATCCCTTATCCTTGTTTTAGTAAGGATTCTGGCAGCAGAGTTTTGCACGACCTGTAATTTGTTTAGGGTAGCTTTTGAAACCCCGGCCAACAGAGCATTGCAATAGTCAATTCGAGAGAAAACAATGATGTTTATCAACTTCTCAGCAACAGGGAAAGACAACATTGGACATAATCTGGCAATATTTCTGGTGTGTTTTGAGTTTGAGCTCCGTCAAGTTAATTATTTATCATCTATTTCTTATCTTAAAATCAATTTTATACACCATCATTTTCATTTATATAACGTGTGAATATATCCCCAATCGTATTCTACAACAAAAACAATCAGAGCACCTTGTTATCACTAGTTTTATTTTGATTTCCCGAGCCTGCTATTAGCTTATAGCCCATTAGCATCGCCAGCGTGGTTGCCGCTAATCTCGCTTACATTGCTAATACTCTATTCACACATATTACCATTGTTTTACTCACTGTTACTTGCTTTAATGGTGTGTGTGTGTCTGCCTTAAAGTGCTGGTGAGGTCACGTTCGAGTTGCATTCGGTGCAGCTCGAGCTGGAGGCCGTGGAGAAGCAGATCCGTGACCTGGTGGAGAGGCAGGCCCAGCCGATAGAGTGGAGAGCCGCGCTGGAAACATCTCAGGCTGACGCTCACAAGTCCGGGGTAAGTATACAGCGCGCTGTTAACTCTCCCACCACCTCTACTCTGTGTGTTTCTCTGCACAGGCCCGGTGCACCCAGGACGTGATCTTCCCAGATGTCCTTCACTCCGGCGCCGGGACACCACGAACCCTGGGTGCACCCGCACCTGAAGACGCGAGCCAGACCCCGGGCGATGACCTCTCCCCCTCCGCCGCCTCCGGTCTTCGAGATCTCCACCTGGAATGCGACGCTGTGATCGTCGGAGACTCCATCATCCGTCACGTCCGTGCTACGCTAGCTGAAGGTAAAGTGCACACCCACTGTTTCCCTGGTGCTCGTGTTCTCGATGTTTCTGCGCAGATACCCGCGATCCTGAAGGGC
>NW_015505475.1:628320-629946 GCF_001515645.1 Sinocyclocheilus grahami
GGTGCGCAGCACATCGCCCGCGACGACGATCATCGTGTCAGGACCGCTTCCCACGTATCGATGAGGACACGAAAGGTTCAGTAGATTTTTGCTTTAAATTAATGGTTATTGTCATGGTGAAACAGAAACTGCTCTTTGTTAATAATTGGAATCTTTTCTGGGAGCGTCCTAGGCTTTTTCGCGCTGATGGCCTGCACCCCAGCCGAGTTGGAGCAGAACTCTTGTCGGACAACATCTCCAGGACGCTGCGCTCCATATGACTAGTAAGACAATTCTCAAATATAACTGCTTTTGTTCTAACCGCTTAAATGATAGAAGTACTTGCGCTGTCCAATCTATAAAGACTGTGTCTGTTCCCCGAATAGTGAGGTCAAAATATAAATTTAATGCAGGATCTAGAAAAAATCTGATTGTGATTAAACCAGAAAAATGTAAAATAAATGAACAAAAGCAATTTTTAAAGTTTGGGCTCCTAAACATAAGATCACTCGCACCCAAAACAGTTATTGTAAATGAAATGATCACAGATAATAGTTTTGATGTACTCTGCTTGACTGAAACCTGGCTAAAACCAAAAGATTATATTGGTCTAAATGAGGATTATCTCTACATCCTCTACTACACCTCTTTCTTTCTCTATGGGTCTCTGGAATTGTCAGTCAGCTGTCAACAAAGCAGACTTCATTTCTTCTTTTTCTTTAAACTCCACACTTAGCATCTTGGGCTTGACTGAGACCTGGATTCGTCCAGAAGACTCAGCAACCCCAGCTGCTCTTTCGAACAATTTCTCTTTCTCTCATACCCCCCGTCAGGTTGGCTTGTGGTGTGGCAAATTGTGCACTGAGGTTTGTAATTTTCGATTTCGTCAACTCTTTCGTTAGAGTTGATGAAGGAGGGGGAGGAGGAGGACAAAGGAGGGAGGAAAATGTTTTAAAGAGCATGAGAGAGTTAGGCGAATTGTTAATTTTGTTGTGATAGTATGTCCTTTTAGCAGTGGAGACATTTGCAGAGAATGAAGAGAGGAGTGATCGATATACAATAAGGTCAGTAGGATTTTGTGATTTGCGCCATACTCTTTCTGCACCTCTGGGCTTAGAATGATACTCACGGAGAACATCAGATAGCCAAGGGGCAGAAGAGGTGGTATGAGCTGGCCTGGAAGACAAGGGACAGACAGTGTCTAAACAAGACGTAAGAGTGGAGCAGAAAGTATCAGTAGCACTGTTAACATCAAGAGATGATAACTGTTCAGGGGAAGGAAGCAAAGATGAAAACATAGCAGATAGCTGAGAGGGTGAGATACGTCGAAAAGTGACATGTGTACGGGTATGTGTTGTGTCAGGAACCATGTTGAGGTTAAGAGTGAGGAGGAAGTGATCCGAGGAACCAGTACATGATCAGTGGAGCAGTGTCGTGTGTAATAAGGTCCAGTTGGTTGCCTGATTTGTGAGTAGCCATAGTTAATACTCGCTTGAGATCAAAAGAGGCAAGCAGAGTGTGGAAGTCTGCAGCCTGAGGTTTATCTAGGTGGATGTTAAAGTCTCCAAGCATAACTAGGGGAGAACCATCCTCAGGTAAGTTTGAGAGCAGCACATCTAATTCTTCCACGAAGTTACCTAGTGGTCC
>NW_015505475.1:630534-638601 GCF_001515645.1 Sinocyclocheilus grahami
AAAGTGCGCAGGTTGTTAGGATTGCGCTGCCTACAGTGTGTGATGCATCGTTTGCGAGTGGTAGTGATAGTAGGGATCTGGAAACACATAGTAAGTATTGGTTATAAAAACTGAAAACAGAAGGGAAACAAGTAGTAGGAAGGAGAATGATTCAGAAGCGATACTTATGTGCCTTGCTCGGTGGAGTTGAACGGTAGAGTCAATGGTCTTTACACTCTTCGGTCTTCACACGAGGGCTGCCGCGGTATACTAAGCTTTTTATATTTGTCTAACAAAATTCAAACTGAATTCAGCTGGACACACTTTCCTGTTTATCACAACAAATGGCCAAGCAAAGCACACGACACTGACAAGGTACGCGATACAATACGAGACCAAATGCGATTTCAGCACGTCTCCACACAGTAAGCAAAACAAGTGTTTCATAGCAACGACAACTGTGTTAAACACTGAGACAAGAAATAAATACACTTACGAGCTGCTTTTAACTTCTGTTGATTGACTGCTTCTCTCAAAGAGCATTTCTTTACACTGTGTTTTGCTGGCACTTGAATACACTTTCCTGTTTATCACAACAAATGGCCAAGCAAAGCACACGACACTGACAAGGTACGCGATACAATACGAGACCAAATGCGATTTCAGCACGTCTCCACACAGTAAGCAAAACAAGTGTTTCATAGCAACGACAACTGTGTTAAACACTGAGACAAGAAATAAATACACTTACGAGCTGCTTTTAACTTCTGTTGATTGACTGCTTCTCTCAAAGAGCATTTCTTTACACTGTGTTTTGCTGGCACTTGAATACACTTTCCTGTTTATCACAACAAATGGCCAAGCAAAGCGCACGACACTGACAAGGTACGCGATACAGTACAAGACCAAACGCGATTTTACAACTATAGGACAGGAAGAGCTAAATAAACTTATCACTGCATCTAAACCAACAACATGCATGTTAGATCCTGTACCCACTAAATTACTGAAAGAGTTGTTACCTGTAACAGAAGAACCGCTTCTCGGGGAGTTATCTCAATTATCACCAGTAAAATATGGAGGGCCACATGGATCTGCCCTAGGTCCTCTGCTATTTTCAATATACATGTTGCCCCTTGGTAATATTATAAGAAAATAAGGGATTACTTTCCACTGTTATGCTGATGATACTCAACTATGTATCTCAACAAGACCAGATGAAAAATCTAAATTATCTAAGCTTACAGAGTGTGTTAAAAATGAAGATTAAAAGTTAAAAGATTTAATGACCAATAATTTTCTCCTATTAAATTCGGATAAGACAGAGATATTACTTATTGGACCAAAAAACAGTACACAGAATCTCTTGGATTACAATTTGCAACTAGACGGATGTACTGTTACTTCCTCTACAGTCAAAAATCTGGGTGTTATATTAGATAGCAACTTGTCTTTTGAAAATCATATTTCCCATGTTACAAAAACAGCATTCTTCCATCTTAGAAACATTGCCAAGCTACGAAACATGTTACCTGTTTCTGATGCAGAAAAGCTAGTTCATGCATTCATGACCTCTAGACTGGACTATTGTAATGTACTGCTAGATGGTTGTCCTGCATCTTCAATAAACAAGCTACAGGTAGTCCAAAATGCAGCGGCTAGAGTCCTTACCACCTTACCAAGAAAATATGATATTACCCCAATTTTACAGTCTCTGCACTGGCTTTAAGTTCCGTATCAGTTACAAAATATTATTACTTACCTATAAGGCCCTTAATGGGTTAGCTCCTGCGTACCTAACTAGTCTTCAACCATGCTACAATCCATTACGCTCCATAAGGTCGCAAAACTCTGGACTTTTGGTAGTACCTAGGACAGCAAAGTCCACTAAGGAAGGTAGAGCTTTTTCGCATTTGGCTCCCAAACTCTGGAATAGCCTTCCTGATAATGTTCGGGGTTCAGACACACTCTCTCTGTTTAAATCTAGATTAAAGACACATCTCTTTGGCCAAGCATTCAAATAATGCATCTCATAATCTTGTACTGCAGTTATATCTGATCAAATGCACATTATTGTTCTTTAGCTTGGGTTAAACAAATTCATTTTACTTGGTTAGAATAGCAGCTACGCTAATTATGTATCTATTTGTTTCTCTGTTTTTGCCACGAGATTGACATTCCGTGGAAACTAGGATTTACCAAGCTTCAGTCTGGATCCAGAACACCTGAGAAGAGATGATGCCAACCCCTCAGAGGACCTCAGAGGATGCCAACCATGAAACAACATACAGAACTACCAAATATTGCTATAAGTTTGATTGCATCATATAATAATTGCTGTTAATAGTGTTTATCGTCTGTTTGATAGTTTTTAATTGATTTTTCCATACATTTCTGCCATATGTACATTAACTGACAGTCACCACTGATAAACTACACTACTAAATATTGTAAAAACCTAATTTGCTGTAAAGTTGCTTTGCAACGATTTGTATCGTGAAAAGCACTATACAAATAAACTTGAATTGAACTGAATTGAATATTTCTAAGATGAAAGAAAGATGTTTTAACAGTATTCAGAACATGAGGCTCAAATGTTAAATTTGAATCAAATATTACCCCAAGATTGAAAAATTTTGTCCAAGATTCCATAATAGAATCATCAACAATTAAAGAAACCGTTCCAGGTTTACGCAACTGGTGGGGTGAACCAATGAGCATAATCTCAGTCTTTTCACTGTTGAGATAAAGAAAATTTTGCGACATCCATTCCTTTATCCTAAAAATGCATTGAGAAAGAAAATCCACAGGCACAGTATCATCAGGTTTTGAGTGTATATAAATTTGAGTGTCATCTGCATATAAATGAAATTTTAGACCAAGATATCTTAAAAGTTGACCAAGTGGGAAAATGTAGATATTAAAAAGCAAGGGGCCCAAAATTTATCCTTGAGGGACTCCAGATTTCACGACACCAACCTCTGACCTAAATCCACCCATTGTAATAAACTGCTTACCAGTGCACCAGTACACAATGAATAATTTATAATACTCAAGACAACAGGACACAAAGAACCAAAACATGATTGAAACAAACTAGTGGGTATGGGATCAAGTAAGGAAGTGGCTGCTTTAAATTGAGAAACCTCCTTTTGAAGGGAATATGAGTCAAGTGTGCAAAAATTTGAAAAAGTAATTCCAGTATAAAATGGAGTATTTACTGAAGAAAAGCACAATAGGGTAGAGGTACAGACACAGTTAGGTACATTATCAATCTTAGTGCCAAAAAAATCAAGAAACTACGGTGGCAAACTACAGAAACTACAGAAGTGCAAAACAAATCACAATTCTGAAAACAAAATAACAAATTACAAACCCAAATGCAAGTCTAAAAAACAAAATAACTATTCAGAAAGCACAACAACAATTCAGAAAACATTATAACAAGTCAGAAAACACAATGACAAATTCGAAAACAAAATAACAAGTCAGAAAACACAATGACAAATCAGACAAACAGGTATAGTTTGAGACAGTGCCATTGGTTTAGGATTACTCACCGCTGACTGGACGAGACATCTGTCAATCAACGTATACAGGAAGAACCAGCCGAAGTCGTGGTAGAAAGTTCGGAGATGGTATTAAAGTAGCTCAGTTGCCCTTACTATGGAATAAAAAATACAGAGTGTCTATTTATATTTAGTTAAAAGTGGCAGTAAAACATCAGCTCCAGTGGCTCAGATGGATAAGTGTGTGTTGTTGGCTTTTTGACGCAATCGACCCGGGTTCGATCCCGCCTTTTGCCAAACTTTTTTTTCTCCCTTTTCAAATCTCGTATCACATCGTAAAGACATTTATTTTCAATAAAAATTAAGGAAATAATCAAAAAGTTGAAAATAAATTATCGGGTAGGGTTAGGGTAGGTGTAGGAAGGGCTTTATTGTACCAATAAGGTGGCATCCATTTAATAATTAAAATTCAAATGATAATTTACACTCAACACGTTATTACTGCATACTGTTTTATAATGTACTACAATACTGAAGTGCAGATAATTGCCACTATTTGCAACAAGTAGCATACTTGATAGTAGAAATCATACTCATGCTCCTGTTATTTTAACAGTGTAAATAGGTATTTGCACTTAGTGTAAATAGCATATTGCTAAAAATACTGCTATTTTCACTTAGTGTAAATAGAATCCATTGCTAATACGAGATTTGAAAAGGGAGGGGAAAAAAGTTCAGCAAAAGGCGGGATCGAACCCGGGTCGAGCGTGTCAAAAAGTCTCAAACTATACTTACCTCTTCCGGTTTGTCTGATTTGTCGTTGTGTTTTCCGACTTGTTAATTTGTTTTCAGATTTGTCGTTGTGTTTTTTGACTTGCTATATTGTTTTCGAATTTGTCATTGTGTTTTCTGACTTGTTATAATGTTTTTTGAATTGTTGTTGTGTTTTCTGAATTGTTATTTTGTTTTTTAGACTTGCATTTGCGTTTGTAATTTGTTATTTTGTTTTCAGAATTGTGATTTGTTTTGCACTTCTCTGCCACCGTACGAAACTCAAGAAAATCAATTACAAAGATGGGTTGAAGCAATAACAGGCGAAAGACTATTACAATTCAACAATTTGTTAATGGAATTAAACAATTGTCTCGGTTTGTTTTGATTATTGTGTATTATCTTAGAAAAATAATCAGATCTGGCAGAAACAATTCCAGCCTTATACTCATGTAAACAATCCTTCTATGCCTGATAATGAACAGTCAGACCAGAGAGACGCCACATACGCTCCATCTTACGACAGGATGTCTTCATTGCACGCAAACCGTCATTATACCAAGGAGCAAGTCGCACAAATGAAACAGAGCGTGATTTTTGAGGAGCAAATGAGTCAAAGCGAGACAGGAGAACAGAATTTAACACAGAAACTTTAGAATCCAAAGGATCAGATGAAGAGAAACTACTTAGTGAAGAATCAATAAAAACAGAAAAATTAGAAGGCTAAATTGATCTCCATTTACAGTATGTAATAGTACTAGAAGAAGAGATGTTTACAACAGGAAGATTCATGTCAAAAAAGTTTGCCAGATGGTCAGCCAACCCTAGATCAATGGCAGACAACTGAGATACAATGGATTCATTTGAGATCACAAGGTCCAAGGTGTGTCCTTTTTTATGTGTAGTACAGTCAACAAACTGATCCAAGTCGAAGCACTCCAATAAAAACAAAAAGTATTTTGTAAATGCAGTCTTTTTTGTCCATATGGATGCTAAAATCCCCCAGAATGAGCATTCTCTCAAATTTGAGGTATAGGTAAGACAAAAGATCCGCAAATTCTGATAAAAAGTCTTTATTTGCCTTAGGAGGCCTGTAGACTGTGACTATAGCAGTAGAGTGGGACTCAGAAACACTCAAAACTAGATATTCAAATGAATTAAACAGAGGAACAGTCACAGGACTTAAACTGTATTTTTGATTCTACAGTACAATGATACCGCCACCTCTACCAGAGGATCACGGGAGATCCAATAACCCCTAGCCAGCAGGAGTAAGTTAATTAAAGAGAAAACCATCCGACTGTTTGTGCCATGTTTCAACTAGACACAAAAAGGTCAAGTTTTTCTTCCACAATGATGTCAGATAAAATCGCAGCCTTGTTGTTGACAGAGCGAACATTAAAAAATGCCGATTTCCACAGATGCGGGGATAAAGAAAACCCCCTTGTAGATTCTACATAGATAGGCACAGACAAGTTGTCATAGTTAATCCCAGCAGGTCTAGACGACATCCTTTGAGGTTTACGAAGAAATGTAGGATAAGAAACAACATCAGAGGATGAATATGTAAAACTGCGCCGTGAGGAGCGATGTATATAGCGCTTACGCTGGAGGACTCCAACATCTCCGCAGATTGAAAGAATATCGTTTGCCAAATAATAATTCCTATTTAGTTTCAAAAGCTGGTGAGCAGTGTACCTTAAGGCCATGTAGGAGGAATCCACCCAACAGCAACCTCGCAGCAGTGTAGAGCAAGGCAACAAGAGAGTCGGTTCCAGCAGCAAATACTCAAAGATAGAAGCAATAGTCTAACAGGTGAAGCGTAATTCCACATCGCATTCAATCTTCAAAGGGTCCAAAACAACAATAGTTAAACAAACAATCGGGAGAAAGGAGCGGCAGCCAAAATGTGCCAGCGTTCCCCTTCAACCAGAAACGGATATCTAAACAAGCAGAGGTCCCATCATTAATCATTAAGATTAATGAATAATCTAAGAAAGATACTAATAATTAAGAAAGATACTAAGATGGCGCCGATTATCGTTGTCAATTACTATGAGATATGATGCACTTCCCAAGCCCACTTCACTAGCATCAAAAAAGTGATGTATTTGGGTATTTTTCAGCATCCTGAAACCCTCTGGAAGCAGGCACCTTCTCACCTTCAAAGAATGCAGCTCTGGTAATTCAGTTATCCAGTTTTGTCATTGCTGAGCAAAAACTTCAGGGATGTTGTCTTCCCACCCACATTTCTGCTTACAGAGGTTTGAATGTATTTGCCTGCCAATAAACATCACTGGCTCCAGAAATCTGAGTAGGTCATAAGTATAAGTATATGTAATATAATTCAGTAGAATTCATCACTGAAATAATGCTTTGTTCAGTGACTGGCTCTACACTCCATTGCACTCCATGTTTTCTTTCAATTGGGAAAATAATTTGTACCAATCCAGCAGCTTCAGAAAGAAAGAAGTGAATTCTTTCCTCTCCACTTGAGGAATGATAGCCAGAACATACAGTCAGGTCCATATATATTTAGACACAGGCACAATATTTATTATTTTAGCTGCTGACCAAACATATTCAATTTACAGTTATATCATGAATATGGGATTAAAGTGCACACTCTGAGCTTCAATTTGAGGGTATTCCCATCAAAATTGGTCAAAAGTGACAAGTGTGCCAATTGAATTTGGAAGCTGTTGCTGTGAACCAACATCATGCGGTCAAAGGATCTCTCCATTCAAGTGAAACAGACAATTATTAGGCTTCAAAAACAAAACAAATCCATTAGAGGGACAGCAGGAACATTAGGAGTGGCCAAATCAACAGTTTGGTATATTCTGAGAAAAACAAATGCATTAGTGAGATCAGCAACCTAAAAAGGCCTGAATGTCCACTGAGGACAACAGTGGTGGATGATCGGAGAATCCTCTCCATGGTAAAGAAAACCCTTTCACAACATCCAGCCAAGAGAAGAACACTCTCCAGGAGGTAGGTGTGTCAAAGTCTACACTCAAGAGAAGACTTGAGTGTAATGAGAGCAAAATACAGAGGGTTCATCACAATGTGTAAACAAGGCCAGATTAATGGCCACTTTGCCAAAAAAAAAAGAAAAGCCAGACCACTTCTGGAAAAGCATTCTTTGGACGGCTGAAATTAAGATCAACCATACCAGAATGACGGGAAGAAAAAAGTATGGAGAAGGCTTGGAACAGCTCATGATCCAAAGCATACAACATCGTCTGCGAAACATAGTGGAGCAGTGAGATGGCATGAGCATGCATGGCTTCCAGTGGCACTGGGTTACTGGTGTTTATTGATAACGTGACAGAAGCCAGAAGCAGCCGGAAGAATTCTGAAGTGTAGGGATGCACCGATACCAATACTGGTCTCCTGTACTCGTACTCGTTAAAATGCCCCGATACCAAACGCCGATACCACACAGCATGTGATAAGGGCCATATTCAGACAAAGAAACACCGACAACAGAACAACAGACAGCAGAATGGAGATAAGGATGTCTACTACGAAGTATATGTATGCAATGAATATAACGTTAAACATTCAGTATTAACGCCTGTATAGCTGATGTGAGCGGGCTGATAAACAAAGCACACAGAGTGGATTGAGCGCGCGGCGGCGCAGATGTGCGAGCTTGTCGAGTGAATATACCTTTCTCACAGACATCACTGGAAAGTTTGTAGTTCGGTCGGATATGTCAAAAACAAGTAAGTAAAACAATGCACAAGTTACTAAAACAATGCTCAAGTTACTTAACGGTAGGGAGAGAGAGAGAGAGAGAGAG
>NW_015505475.1:639271-654401 GCF_001515645.1 Sinocyclocheilus grahami
TGATAATGTGAGAAATGTTGAAGGTGTCTGAATAAAATTTGGTTTGACTGTATCTATTTGATAAATGAAGTTAACCAACTACCATTATACATACCCTTTTGGTTTCTGTACCCAATATTTAAAAAATGTACAAATGCAATAAAAATATTGGTATCGGTACTCGGTATCGGCAAGTACCAAAAATAAAAGTATCGGTATCGGGTGAGTACTGGAAAAAGTGGTATCGGTGCATCCCTACTGAAGTGTATAAGGATATACTCTCTGCCCAGATTCAGTCAAATGGAGCAAAGTTGATTGGGCGGCTCTTCTTAGTACAATTGGACGATGACCCACAACATACTGCAAAAGCAACCCAGGAGTTTTTGAAGGTAAAAAAGTGGAATATTGGCCAAGTCAGTCTCCTGATTTCAACCTGATTGAGCATGCATTTCACTTGCTGAAGACAAAACTAAAGGCAGAAAGACCCACAAACAAACAACAACTGAAGTCAGCTCCAGTAAAGGCCTGGCAAAGCACCACAAAGGAGGAAACCCAGTCTTTGGTGATGTCCATGGTTCACAGACTTAAGGCAGTCATTGCCTGCAAGGGATTCTCAACAAAATATTAAAATCACTGTGTGGGAAGATTTGCATAACACCGCTCAAATGTATATGCAAAGAAGGAAGGCGTAACTTTATTGCTGCTGCCACCGCCGCCGCCATGTTGTGAAGACGCTGTGTGTTTCGTTGCGAAAGCGAAAATACTTTGTTTGGCCTTCCAAAAGAGGACACAACTAGAAATCAGTGGTTAAGTTGTATTTACAACACTGTTCCACGTAAAGAGACAGTATAAGTCATTATAATCCGTAATTATGTCCCCACTGGATGCAACAAATGCCTCGTTTATAATGGGTTTTAATGTTTTTGTCTCAACGCATGGCATGGACATGGCATGGACATGGCATCACAATATGGTAAGGGGCGTAACATTTCCGTCACACACATGAGGTATTCGGCCAATCACAACGCACTGGATAGCTGGCCAATCAGAGCACACCTCGCTTTGTAAAAATCGACGCGTTTCAGAAAGACGGGGCATAGAGGAGAAACATCATGTACAGTATGTGGAAAATAATATGTTTTTTTAACCTTAAACCACATAAACACATTTCATTACACCAAATACACAAAATAATGTTCTTTTTAGCAACATCATATGACCCCTTTAAAGTTTTATTTTTAATTCTGGGCCTGTATTCACAAAACATCTTAAGGCTAAAAGTAGCTTATAACTCGCCGATTTAGGAGAAAATCTTAAAAATAATGGAGAGTCAGGACGAAATTTAGGACTGAATTTAGTCAGTCCTAAATTTAGGACTCCTACATTTTTGCTCTAGGAGTATTTCACAAAGCGTTTTAGAGCTAAAACTAGCTCCTAAATCTGAAACGTTAGGAGTAGTGAAGAGGACTCCTAAGTCACTAAGACCAAGTCACAACCTATACTAAAGTGGCTGTTGCCGGAACAGAAACATTTTTAGAAACGTTTGACGATAATGAGCTTTTAAAAAGGTGTTGCCTTAATCTTAATCTGGTAAAATAAAATGTTTTGTGAATTCGGGCCCTGTTCTGGTGGCATACAGAGCCAAAATATATGGACCTGGCTGTATCTGCAATTGAAGATCCACTTTGTCAGTCTGGAACCTCCTAGGTCACAAAGACTTTATAATGTGAAACTACTCTTTGTTAATAATTGAAATCTTTTCTGGGAACATCCTAGGCATATTTTTGTGCTGATGGCCTGCACCCCAGCAGAGTTGGAGCGGAACTCCAGTCGAACAACACCTCCAGCACGCTACACTCCATATCACTAGTAAGCCAACTCTCAAACAACTGCTATGATGGCTTTTGCTCTTCCCACTTAAATGACAGAAGTACTTGTGTTGTATAATCTATAAAGACTGTGTCTGTTCCCTGAATAGTGAGGTCAAAACCTAAAAAAACAGGACAGAGAGCATCACAAATGGGCGGGACTTTTTCCCTAAGATGATGTGTACACAGGGAGAAATCTGTAATCACTTGTTCTGAGAGACGGTTTATGATTTATTAGGATTATAAAAAAATGAGTAGGTGGATTTTTACCATTATATGCTGGTTGTTTTCACACACTGTGTTCAAACACCTAATAAAAGTATTTTTTGCATAATAGGTCCCCTTTAAACTATAGGACAGAAAGAGCTAAATAAACGTATCACTACATCTAAACCAACATGTTTACTAGATCCTATACCCACTAAATTACTGAAAGAGTTGTTAACTGAAGCAGAAGGTGCATTGGCTCGTTTAGTTTACACTCGAAGTAGATTGGTCCCTCTAAGCGAGATCCCAATTTCGTCGGTCCTCCGACGTGACGTCTCCGTTCCCTCCTTCAGGGAACGAGGGTTACATAAGTAACCGAGACGTTTCTCAATATGATTAACCCGTCATTATCTATAGGTCACATCCCAAAACCATCCAAGCTGGCGATTATTAAGCCTCTTATTAAGAAACTACAACTAGATCCCAGTGAACTGGCAAACAGAGCCATTTCAAATCTTCCGTTTATGTCTAAAATTTTAGAAAAGGTTGTCTGCTCCAATTGTGCTCCTTCCTGCAGAAAAACAAAAACAAAAAAATATATCTATGAAGAATTTCAGAAACTGAACATGTCAAAATTACAAATGACTTGCTTCTCAGTGACTTGCTTCATCAGACCAAGGCTGCATCTAATGGCTAGTTTTACTATATTTTAGTGCTGCATTCTACACTATAGATCATGACAAACTCATAGATCGATTCCAAAACTATACGGGTATTTAAGGGCAGGCTTTTTTGGGGGAAGTCATGGCCTAATGGTTAGAGAGACGGACTTGTAACCCAAAGGTTGCGGTTTCATGTCTTGTACCGGCAGGGATTGTAGGTGGGGGGAGTGAATGTACAGCACTCTCTCCCACTTTCAATACCACGACTGAGGTGCCCTTGAGCAAGGCACCGAACCCCCAACTGCTCCCCGGGCGCCGCAGCATAAATGGCTGCCCACTGCTTCGGGTGTGTGTTCACGGTGTGTGTGTGTGTGTGTGTGTGTTCACTGCTGTGTGCGCTCACTTTGGATGGGTTAAATGCAGAGCACTAATTCCAAGTATGGGTCACCATACTTGGCCACGTCACGTCACTTAAAGGGGTCATATGATGCTTTTTTAAAGAACATTATTTTGTGTATTTGATGTAACCGAATATGTTGACATGCTTTAATGTTCAAAACACACATTACTTTTCAAATACTGTACATTATTGTAGGTACTCTATGCCCCGCCTCTCTCAAACGCTTTGTTTTCTAAAAAGTCCCTCCTCCTTCTAAAAAAAAAGAAAAAAAAAGATGGTTTAGATCCTACCTGTCCGATCGTTATCACTTTGTCTATTTATATGGGGAATCATCTCAATTAACGCCAGTAAAGTATGGAGTGACACAAGGATCTGTCCTAAGCCCTCTACTATTTTCAATATACTGTACATGTTGCCCTTGGTAATATTATTAGAAAATACGGGATTAGTTTCTAACTATATTTCCCTATCGATGCTTCACTCGTACTGTGTCACTAGATGCTATGGGGAAAACTCCTTTTCCTCCAAATGACTGAAGCCTTTTTTAATAAGGCAGTGCAACTGCATGGCCATTGGTTCATGCAGTAAATAAAAAACTAACCAATGGCATGGCAGCGGAGCTGCATGAGCGTATATGGCCTTCAAGCCCGCCAGAGGCCACTGAAATGGGCTGATTGGCTGATTGTCATGGTTGATTGGCTGATTCGCCACCTCTTGCCAGCCGCCTTCAGCGGTCTCAGCATTGCCCTGCCACCATCTGGCAAACTAAAAAAAAGGGCATATTTTCTAAGAGCAAATTTCAAATCATGTGAGTGAGCTCACGTTGGCTCAGGTCCCGTGTGCCTCCCTCTCTCCACACAGAGAGGTTTTGCCCATCCTCTTCACCCACCCAGACCAGCACCCCTCCACCAGCGCGGGTGACTTGATCTCATTCTGTGGGAGCAAGGACAAACTTTTGGATGACAGTTTGTCATTGGTGGTCTCAGATGCAGAGGATCTGTCGGGCTCAACTATCGGGTACGAGAAGCTGCCTTCCTTGGATGAGTCAGTGGTTGCGCACCTCTGCCCGCCCACTGCCATTAGGTGGAAGGCGAAAGTCGCTTACCCATCCAAGCCATGTAGGACAACGTCTGCGGTCGAGGGGTTCTCTGAACGCTTCACTGCTGTGCAGAAGTTGTCCCAGGCAATGCGGCACTTCCTGCCCAAGCTCCGCAGCTGCTTCCAGTCACCCCAAGTCTATGCCGACTCAGCAGCCCACAAAGCAGGCGCCTTCAACGGCACAGCCTGCTCCCAAGTCTGAGCCTCGACAGCGCTCCAGCTTGACAAAGCGCTACCCTTTTCCTAAGCGTCAGGGACCCCGGCCCAAGACAGTGTTGGACCCTGCACCTCAGACAGCATCCTGATCTGAGGGACAGGAAGAGGAAAGGGCTAAGTCTCGCTGCAGTTGGACCACCCCTCAAACAGACATGAGTATGCCTCCAAACACCCTGTTTAGTTCCGGGTGCCAGAGACAATGTGCTTGTTGTAAACACTGGGCCCGTTCAAGCGGCCATACAACTAGCCGCTGTGATAGCAGGCAAAATAAAACACAAACATATTTTTAAAAAAAAGAGTGACTTTCTTCTTCCACTTATCACGAGTGTCAGGTCCCTCACAGCGACCTACCACTCGAGTCAATCCAACCCCTTGGCAGGCCATCCCCAGAGTGTCAGATTGGGTTTTGGGGATAATAAAAGGAGGTTACTCACTTCAATTCCCTCGAAGACCCCCGAGATTCAGTGGTGTGGTTCCCACCTCTGTAAAGAGCAAAGGTGCACACGTCCTGTGCTCAGAGGAGATGAATTTACTGGCAAAAGGAGCCGTAGGGAGACGGTTCATCCAGCTCAAAGTGAGTCAGGCTTCTACAGCCGTTACTTCCTCTTCCCCAAAAAGGATGGTGACCTACGGCCCATCCTCGACCTCAGGCACCTGAACCGAGCCCTCATAAAATGGTCATTCAGGATGACTACACTGAAGCAGATCCTCTCGTAAGTATGCCCAGGGGACTGGTTCTTTTCTCTGGACCTGAAAGATGCCTACTTTCACATCCAGATAGCCCCCCCATCACAGACGATTCTTGAGATTCTCTTCCCTACGAGGGAGTGCATATCAATACACGGTCCTTCCCTTCGGACTGTCCCTGGCTCCTCACACATTTATGAAGTGCATGGATGTGGCTATTTCTCCTCTGAGACAGATGGGAATCCGCATTCTGAACTACCTCGATGACTGGCTCATCTTAGCCCAGTCAGAGGCTGAGCTGCAATCCCAGAGATTCCTCCTTCTCAGCCACTTGAAATCCCTTCGGACTGTCCCTGGCTCCTCACACATTTATGAAGTGCATGGATGTGGCTATTTCTCCTCTGAGACAGATGGGAATTCGCATTCTGAACTACCTCGATGACTGGCTCATCTTAGCCCAGTCAGAGGCTGAGCTGCAATCCCAGAGATTCCTCCTTCTCAGCCACTTGAATTGCCTGGGACTCAGGGTCATGTAGTTTTGGATTTAGTTTTCCCTTAATAATAAAAACCTTCATTTAAAAACTGCATGTTGTGTTTACTTGTGTTATCTTTGACTAATATTTAAATTTGTTTGATGATCTGAAACATTAAAGTGTGACAAACATGCAAAAAAAATAAGAAATCAGGAAGGGGGCCAACACTTTTTCACACCACTGTACTTATAAAGCCCTTAATGGTTTAGCTCCTGCGTACCTAACTAGTCTTCTATCATGCTACAATCCATCACGTTCGCTAAGGTCGCAAAACTCTGGACTCTTGGTAGTACATAGAATAGCAAAATCTACTAAAGGGGGTAGAGTGTTTTCGCATTTGGCTCCCAAACTCTGGAATGGCCTTCCTGATAATGTTCGGGGTTCAGACACATTCTCATTGTTTAAATCTAGAATAAAAACACATCTTTTTAGCCAAGCATTCACATAATGTATCTTATAACTTTTTCCTTTAGATATATCTGATCAAATGCACATTATCATTCTTTTGCTTGGGTTGAACACATAATTTTTTCTTGGTTGGAACAGCCGTTATGCTAATTTTGTCTCTATTTGCTTCTCTTTTTCTGCTATTGGATTGGCATCCTGAGGTAGCTAGAAATTACACAAGCTTCAGCCTGGATCCAACCCTTACAAAGATCTGAGATGACCGAACACCTGCGAAGAGCTGATCCCAACCCCTCTGTAGAACATAAGTGTTCTGTTTCTTTAAATTCTCAGTTCCTAAGCTCGCCTCTACGCGTGCTCAAGGGTGTTATCATAGAGAAGTTTCATGTATGTGGACTAACTCCTGCATCTCAAGTAAAGATACACTTGTTAAAAGGTTCCCTTGTCTCAGGGCTCGTCATCCAACATGGTGTCAGAAGTGGTCTGCACAGAATCGTGATGACAGTGAAAGAGAATCCGTCGAATATCCACACAGTAAGCTGTCAGAGATCGTCGCATGATAAATTATGGCTGAAGGCTTCCGCAGATCCGATCCAAGCGGTTGTCTTTGATGGCAATATTGCCAAAAATTAGCGTGTTTTTGAACAGTAATTCGATATATTCATTGCTGCGGCACACTCGAAGAAAGAGCCTCGCACAAAAGCATTCATACGGCTTAACCTGGCCGGCTCAGAAGCCATTGAACGCGAACGATGCACGATACACGATACGGTGTATACGGGTCAGGGGGAAGACCGATGAGTAATTACATCGGCTGAATCACTTTGTTTAAAACGCAAGTTCTGCGAACTTTGTAGTCCACAAACAAATATAACGATAGAGAGACACAAATTTAATTCAAGAAACTAAAAGCCAGGTGAGACGATCGAGGCATATGTGAGTGACTTAAGAAACAAGGCACTGAGTTGCAGGTTTGGAGATTTACAAGAGGAATTGATAAGAGATCGACTTGTGTGTGGGATACTTAACGATGGAATGAGAAAATTCCTGTTGCGTGACAATGAGTTGACATTAGCATAGGCTATTGGAATATGTCAGATACATGAACTAACAGATCAGCACACCAAAACACTAGCTGGACCAAAACACAACTTGGCAAATGTGGACAGTGTTCAACAAACTGTAAAAAGGAAACTGTTTCGTACTCCCAAACCCAGGCTGAAGCCAAACGGGAGAGATGTCCTGCATATGGCCAGCAATGTCACAGGGGCAACAAATGGAACCACTTCAAAAAATGCTGCAAATCAACTAAGGTTCATCGCACAAGAAATCTAAAAAAGACTGTGAATCAAATTATGTTGCCAAAGCCTCAAATAGCAGTGAAGACTCATTCTTTATAGATGGAGTTGCTTTGAACCATCAAAATGTGATCAAACTTGACTCAAGAAAACGGCAATATCTTGCACAGTTCAAATCATTCACAGAGGCCACCCAGGCTTTGAGGTAACTAAGTGCCAGGCACAAGTCATTATTTTCTGGCCTTCTCTTACCAAAGACATTGAAAATAAGGTGCTGTCGTGCTCTACCTGTAACAGTCTGAAGCCCCACCAAGAAAAAGAGCCTCTTCACTTACACTACATCCCAGATCTCCCATGGTCAACTGTGGCTACAGATATCTTTGAGGGAACGGTCAATACTACCTCGCACTAGTTGACTCATATTCGGGATGGTTTGAAATTAATTTGCTTCTTGACCTTGTCTTCCAGCACAGTGATCACAAAACTCAAAAGGCACTTTTCTGTTTACGGGAGTCCGCACAAAGTCCTTTCAGACAATGGAACCCAATTTACAAGTCAATGGTTCAAAGAATTTGCTGCAGCTTGGGATTTCACACACATCACCAGTAGCCCGGAATATCCACAAGCCAACGGGCTACCCGAGAGGGCAGTGCAAAGTGCAAAGCAGTTGTGGATGTGTTTCAGAACTTGCTCAACATCAGAAACATTCCACATGACCAGACTCTGGGTTCTCCTGCAGAGAGATTAATTTCAAGGCAGGCTCGAACAACTCTACCAATCAGCAAGTCCGTTCTTGTGCCAGCCTCAAAAAATAACACCACTATCAAGGATCAACTCTTAAAGAAGCGGCAATGTCAAAAGACATACTATGACAAATTCAGTAAAGCACTCTGACCACTCTTGCAAGGTGAAGTAGTGATACTCGAAACTTCCAAAGGCCATGATCGAATTGGACTTGTTAAACAACTCTGTGATGAACCAAGGTCATATCTCGTGCAGTCAGAAGGAAAAGAATACAGACAAAACAGAAAACATATCCTTCCACCACAACAGCTCGAGCACAGTGAGATGACACTTCCCTTCATCCAGATGTAGAACATAAGTGTTCTGTTGCTTTAAATTCTCAGTTCCTAAGCTCGCCTCTACGTGTGCTCAAGGGTGTTATCGTAGAGAAGGTTCATGTATGTGGACTAACTCCTGCATCTCAAGTAAAGATACCCTTGTTAAACGGTTCCCTGGTCTCACGGCTCGTCATCCAACACCCTCAGAGGACCTCAGATGATGCCAACCCTGAAACAACATACAAAACGACCAAATTTTGCTATAAGTTTGATTGCAACATATAATCATTGTTATTAATAGTGTTCACCGTCTGTTTGACTACATGCATGCTTTTTACTCTACATTTCTGCCATATGAACATCAAATTGTCATAGTCACCACTGATAAGATATCACAAAATATAATGTAGAAACTTAAATTTTCTGTAAAGCTGCTTTGCAATGATTTGTATCGTGAAAATTGCTATACAAATAAAATTGAACTGAATTGAACTGAAATAGCTTGCTTTGATGACTGCACAGACATAAGACAGCCATCAACATAAAAGATTTGATAAACTGGTTCACTTTAAGGTTTCAACTTTCTTGGGAATTTTTTTATTTTCTCAGAAGTTGAATTTAAATTGTTTGGCATTACAACATCTGCATTTCTGAATGTCAAATGTACGTAGTAATGTTTGACTTTAGGAAAAGTCTTTTCCATAATTTCCATGAAATGGTGGTCTTCTACAGACAGTTTTTACACTAGATTGTTCTGCAAAGTCCTGATTGTACTGCTTTAACACCAAGCATTTAATGTCATCATACAGTATATGAACATTGTTCAAAATTCTCCTGCAAGAGCACATTATGTGTATCAACCAGCATTGATTTATGCATGTATACCTCAGGCAAACATACAAATGTGTCTTCGTTAAGCCCTGATACCTCTACACCAGATCTTAAAACTTTTAAAAGCAGTTTCATGGTTAAATATTTTTAGTAGGATTCTTTCTTTTTTTCCTCTGATTCCAATATGTTCCTTTAATGTTTTTGTACAGAAACTGGCTGAGCATCCAAGGAGGCATTTGTTAAAACAATCTTGTTGATATTATGCATCCATAACTGAACAGGAACTATGGTAAGAGCACATTTACCAGCCCCAATATCCCTAGAAAGACCCATTGACACCAAAGTGCTGTTGACTGCTACATCCATCTTTCTTATTATCAATTGCCACATGCTTACTATCCTGTCCCATGTTTACTACATCTAAATCATGTTTCTCTTTGTAAAAACATAGGTCCTTTGCTTTAACAAACTCTTTCATTCATAGGCACAGATCTTATTTTGTTTACCAAAGACCAAAGCACCTTTCACCTTTATTTATATAGCGCTTTTAACAATACAGATTGTGTCAAAGCAAGTGTACAGCATTAAGAAAATAGTGTGTCATTAATGCAAAATGACAGTAGTAAACACTCAATTTTCAGTTAAAGGCAGTTCATCATTGAATTCAGTGATGTCATCATCCAGCTCAGTTCAGTTTAAATAGTATCTGTGCAATCAAGTCGATGATATCGCTGGAAATTAAGTGTCCCCAACTAAGCAAGCCAGAGGCGACAGCGAAGAAAAAAACCTTGGGAGAAAACAGGCTCCTCCCTATACACAAAATACGCAAGCTACGTAGGGCCAACGAAACACCAGGGGGCCCCCTTGCTCTCAAAGATGATTTAATTTTAGTTTAGTTTTTGAATTTGGCCAGCGGTTATGAAAACATGAATGATCATTTCTTGGCAGCGGCTATTTGCACTAAGCGTAAACAGCGATAGAGGCTATTTACACTAAGTGAAAATAGCATATTTTATTAGCGATAGATGCTGTTTACACTAAGTGCAAATAGTGATAGATGCTATTTACACTAAGTACCAATAACTATGGATTCTATTTACACTATGTTAAAATAGTAGGATTTCCAATGTCTTTCCGATGTGATATGAGATTTGAAAAGGGAGAAAAAAAAGAGTTCGGTAAAAGGCAGATTCAAACCTGGGTCGATCGTGTCAAAAAGACTATGGTACACGCTTTACCATCTACGCCACTGTAGCTGACAATTGTTGGCCGTCTTTTATAGTATTGACCATCCTTATCATACGTTTGTGGGTGAAGTTAGTGTAAATAGCCTCTGCCAACAAGGCGGGCTATTTGCACAGTGTAAATAGACACTCCGTTCTTTTAATGCGGTGCGCTGTCGCCCTTTCTACGTAAAAATCAGTCAAATCATGTAATGTGAATGTCGTACAGTCATGCTCGAGACTAAAAAAAAACTAGTTGAAAGCGTACTGGAAGAGACACTATTTCTCAAGCTTTTTCAAATGCGTTTCATTCATTCGTTCATACCGTTCACTCATACCCCACTCCAAAACCCCCCCGCTACCGACACAGTTTTGCATAGGGCCCCAGAAGTCTAATATCGGCACTGCATACAAGTTTCTAACTAAAAAAAAATCTCTCATAATATTAATACAACTCTTTAATAACAATCCATATGCATACTTCATTGTAATGGGGGTCCAATTCTCAGGAACAGGTGAGTACAAAGAGCTGTTTCTCATTATTGCTCAGATAGAGAGACTTGTCATGGAAGTGACAAGAGGCGGAGGCGGGGATCCAGAAGACCGCGGTGGAGCCAGAGCGACTGAGGACGAAGGTGGAGCCGGCGGGAAGGAGGATCCTGACAGAGCCAGAGGGACGGAGTGACGAGGCGAAGCCGAAGGAGTGGAGTCCCGAAGTGGCGGATGGTCGACGACTGACCAAGGCGGAGCCGGAGGGAAGAAGGAGCCCGGTGGAGCCGGTGGGATGAGGGGCCACGGTGGAGACAAGTGAGCTAGGAGCCAAGGTGGAGCCGATGGGTCGAAGGACCGAGGTGCAGTCCGGGACTCAAAGGCTGGAGGCGGGAGAGAGAGACTGGGAGGGAACACGAGAGTCACAGGGAGCTCAGGAGACACAGGAGAGCTGGACGGAACCAGCAAAGACACGGGGTATTACCTCCCCAAACCAATCTATTGAGTCTATTTGAAAATGTCCATAAGATCCTCATAAAATAGTCCAGTAACCAGCTGCAGCTAAAAAAAAAGCTTCCCTCCAAGCCCTCAATCTCCACCAGTACTCCCTCAGGCACGTGAGGTGTAGAGTTGTTCAGTTCGATGAAGTAAAAGGTGCACAGGCAGCTGTCCGGGTAATGAGTCTGGTTAGCGAGGTGAAGAAAATCCCTTGTATGGACCTTGAGGGAGTGATCCTCTTGTTCCAGGCAGAGAAGCTTTACAGAAGGTAAATCCATGGGGAAAAATAAATAAATAAAAGAAGAATGTTGCAAAAACTTTTCGGTCATGGGTTCTGTTACAGAATGTGGCTATAGAGATTGACGGAGTAAAAATAATAGTCCTTTAATTCCAACTTCAAACACATAGGACAGGAGATTCACAAGGAGAGTACGCCAACACACACACTAAACTTAAATCAATCCACGACGAAGACCAGACAGAGACTGAGGGAATATATACACAGGCAAAAGAAAGGAGCAAACAAGATGATTAACGATACACAGGTGAACAGAATGACACAATCAAGACAACTAAGGAAAACTGGGTCAAAGGAAAAAATCAAGGCAGGAGAACTGAAACAGAGAAAAACACAAAAAGTCCATAACTGTAACGGTTTGCTTCTAATATACGGTTTTATCCTGATTAAAGCTTTAATACAGCGCGGCCACTGCATGCGCGCCCGTGTTTAACACTTTCAGCATTTCAGCATACCGGATAGGGGTCGGAAGATCAGTCCACCAGCCAGGAACAGTGAATGAAAATGTTCTGAAAAGTGATTTTGACCCGGGACAGAAGGAGAAGATGGGAGTTTTAGCAGTGGGTGTGGTTGTTTTGAGGTCCTGTGTGTGTGGGGCTGAGAATTGATTACTGATTGTTCTAGTTTTGTCTGTGAAGAATGTGGCAAAATCAACAGCTGTTATAGAAGTGTTGGGAGGTGGTGGAGGGGGACAGAGGAGAGAATAGAATGTTTTGAAGAAATTAAGTTTAATGTAGGTTTTTTGAGCAGTGGGGTTACCTGAGCCTGCTTGAATGCAGTGGGGAAGGTGCCTGTGAGGAGAGATGTGTTGATGATGTGTGTGAGTGCTGATAAGAGTGTAGGAGAGATTGCTTGGAGAAGGTGTGAGGGAATTAGGTCTAGAGGGCATGTTTAAATACAAACTACAGCGAAAATACAAAGTAGAAATAGGTAGAAAACAAAATATTCCTTGCTAACAGCAAGTAATAATTTAAACAACAGATCTACAAACAAGTATTAAGCAAAACACTCATGCGCTGCCGTCCGTCTCTTCTGTTGAATAATCGCTTTTCAGCTATGTGAAAAATATCTGTCTGTCTATACACATAAAGTGTATAATTGGAACATAGTTCACTGATGGAGCTGTGACGTGCTGATGATGTGAAAGAGAGAGAGAGAGAGAGAGCGAGAGAGAGATGCAGAGAAGAGCGTGTGCAGAGAAGGGGATGCGAGGGACAGGATTAAAAATCACTGCTTTAGAACACTGATTTTGAAACTTGTGAATCCATTAGAATCATTAGAAGACAGAATCGCGATTCATATATAAATAGTTTTTTTCGTGCCTAGTTTTGACGGCATGGCAACAACTCTTACTCTTCTCCAAAGAAGCGCAGCATGACCTCGCCCCCCTTGTTGTATGTTCCTGGGTTTGTGACGTCAAAAAATAATACTTAAGTGCGTTGCCGGTTTCGTTGCTCAGTGTAGTCACACAGGTAAAGTCGCAGGTCTCGTTGGTCTTCACACAAGGAGGGCTGAAAGCCCTCCACACGTTTTTGTAGGCATTAAACTGCCATCATTTTAAAAGATGATATCTCCATTTGCATTGAACTTTCAGCATCGTAACTTTGCAGATATTGTTTATGCTCAAACAGCCACATTACACACTAACTAACGTTAAGGAAGTGAAATCACAATCAACCACCCCTTTAAAAAATTTATAATGCTTTGCAATTGGAGGGCACCCCTCCAGTAAACAGGAGTGGTATCCACTTTGAGTGTCAGATAAGTGATATTTCATGATAGTACTGTATGTACAGCTCTATGCATAGTAGCATTCCTTCAATAACAAGGTGATGTAGTTGAGACTCTCTTATCCTGTCATTATCCTTTTTCATCTTGCCTAATTCTTTCCTTGTTTTTTCATCTATTAAATAAATCTTACTTTTCTTTCCTCTTGTTGTCTATACCATTGTTAATTTCTCTTTGCCTTGACACTTCTGTTCCAGTGCCATGTCTTGTGGCGGTGCCTGACCAGAGTTGCCTTTTGATTTGCTCTTTTTGCTTCAATTTGTCCTCCGATTCTCTCACCAGTGTTACCTTTTTTCCTTCTCCATATATCAAAGGAAATCTGAGGTCCTCATCCTCAATGGTTTTATAAGCCCTGTTGAGACAAAAAAAAGAGAAAAGAAAGTGGGACTTAAGATTAAGGTATTAAAGTACAAACCATACTGGACCTGACCATAATGTCAGCAAATGAAAATTTGTTTATAGTAATCATTTAAAAACAACAAATGTACAAGTGCTGTAGAAACAAAAAAAGAAAGAAAGAAAGAAATTAAAAATTAAAAAATTAAATTGATTTTATTTAAAGTATATTAGTAATGAAATAGTTGAAAGTACAGTCTCCCCAAATGTGCTACTAGCAAAGTCCTCTCTATATTTTTGTAATAGTATACTTTTTCAATGCACTAAAAATCAATTTAAATATCAGTGGTATTTAGTATACTTTTGCAATTGCACTGAAGTACTAGTGAAGTAGAAATATACTTTTACAGTTTTTCTCAATCGATTTGACACTTTTCTCCAGTGTTGGGGGTAACTAATTACAAGTAATGCGAGTTACGTAATCAGATTACTTTTTTCAAGTAACTAGTAAAAAGTAACGCATTACTTTTTTAATTTACAAGAAAATATCTGAGTTACTTTCTCAAAAAAGTAATGCCAGTTACTTTGTTTCCCATTTATTAACTGACAGCTCTCCTATCCCCATATTGGGAGAAATCGGGAGTACAGATACTAGTAAAAAGTAACGCATTACTTTTTTAATTTACAAGAAAATTTCTGAGTTACTTTCTCAAAAAAGTAATGCCAGTTACTTTGTTTCCCATTTATTAACTGACAGCTCTCCTATCCCCATATTGGGAGAAATCGGGAGTACAGATGCGTTGTGTATGTTAAAAAACACAAATGTATCTAATCCCATTTTATTAACCAATATATTTGCTGCTGACCTTTGATGATCCAGTTCAACCATACTAATAAGCAAAAATGACTTTAGAGAAACTAACAATTGTGGTTTGTTTTTTTATTGCTGAAGAGTGTTTCTTCTCCTGCGTTCTACTGTACAGATGTGAATTTACTTTTGCTTCAGCCTGAGGTTTATTCATTACACTTTTTTGTGTGAAAGGGCTTTTATATTTGCTATAAATAGAACTTCTTATATTAAAAACAATCAAACCCTGCTCATATTTAAAAAGTAACGCGAAAGTAACGCAAAAGTAATATAACGCATTACTTTCCATAAAAAGTAACTAAGTAACGTAACTAGTTACTTTTTTAGGGAGTAACGCAATATTGTAATGAATTACTTTTAAAAGTAACTTTCCCCAACAATGCTA
>NW_015505475.1:655039-678480 GCF_001515645.1 Sinocyclocheilus grahami
AAAAAGTAACAAAGTAACGCATTACTTTTTTAATTTACAAGAAAATTTCTGAGTTACTTTCTCAAAAAAGTAATGCCAGTTTCCCATTTACCCATTTATTAACTGACAGCTCTCCTATCCCCATATTGGGAGAAATCGGGAGTACAGATGCGTTGTGTGCGCTGTGTGAACATGATGTTACTGTAGTTCTAGACTAAATGTGAATGTGCATTAATTCATCCCACTCACAAAAAACAGATTTAGTATTCATCAAAATGAATTAAAACAGTGAAATGCAAACTCAGAATATGACGCAAACCTGCAATAATTAAATATGTTAACACAAATGTATCTAATCCCATTTTATTAACCAATATCTTTGCTGCTGACCTTTGATGATCCAGTTCAACCATACTAATAAGCAAAAATGACTTTAGAGAAACTAACAATTGTGCTTTGTTTTTTTATTGCTGAAGAGTGTTTCTTCTCCTGCGTTCTACTGTACAGATGTGAATTTACTTTTGCTTCAGCCTGAGGTTTATTCATTACACTTTTTGGTGTGAAAGGGCTTTTATATTTGCTATAAATAGAACTTCTTATATTAAAAACAATCAAGCCCTGCTTATATTTAAAAAATAACGCAAAAGTAATGTAATGCATTACTTTCCATAAAAAGTAACTAAGTAACGTAATTAGTTACTTTTTAGGGAGTAACGCAATATTGTAATGCATTACTTTTAAAAGTAACTTTCCCCAACACTGCTTTTCTCCAATGCAACTTGTTCTCAAAACATTTAACACAGCAATCCAAACACTTCAACTTTACTGCAAAATGAAGCACTGCAATTTTTTCTAGTAATGCAATTATTAAAGTTAAATATTAACATCAAATCTCTAGGTGTTTTCTCTATTGATTATAAAACAAGTTTTTATTGCAATTCTTCAACAGGGAGTTTTGTTTTATATGTATTGTGTATATCTAAACGAAATAAAAATTGTTATCCAACACCTGCTATCACCCATGAGAAAAAACTAATTGCCCCTTTAACTTAAAATCTGTTTGTGCCACCTTTAGCAGCAAGAACTGCAAACAAACTTTTCTGATAACTACAGATCAGTCTTTTACAGCACAGTGGTGGATATTTATATATAATTGAATTACTGAATTATTGATCTTGCCTTTCATTTACATCTGGAAGAGAATTTCATTGCATTTTATCTACCCTACATATTTGCCGCGCTTGCATCATAGGAGAAAAAATTTAAGAAGTCTGAATGTTTAAAAAGCTCCTGTCTCCTAAAAAGCTCCATCTCCACAGGCCTCTTCCTTTGTGGCTGGTGATGTTGTTCTGGACCACCATGTCAACAATACTGCTGTTCCATTCAAAATAATCTTGATGGTCCACCTGAATGATCTCAAACACAAATTCTGAAAAAAATGTTTGGATATTTACAGTAAATACATTTTATTTATATTTTATTATTATTATTATTTTGCATATTCATTCTTGCTCATTGTATACTTTCCCTTTTATTATTACCCTAAAGCAATTGTGATAAATGTGTAACCAAATAGCTATCAGTTAGGGCCAATTGAAAATATACTATGTTCATTTGATCGAATGACAAATTACCGAGTTTTGTTTGTTGTGTTTGGACAAATAGTACATAAATGTTTGTGATTTGTGTAAAACATTTTTTTCAGATAATTTAAAGTATTGGTTGGTTGTATTAACTATTGTAAAAACATTTGAGAGTTTTGTGCACATTGTTTTGAGAAAATTATTTGCATGATTTGTAATTTGTATAAAATGAATGAAAATGTACAATCTGTTTAGGACAATTACAAAGTATTCAGATCACTGTGTTAACTGTTTTGAGAAGAGTGGCCTGAATTTGGAGACATGAGTTAAATCGATTGAGAAAAACTTTAATTAGTGTATTTAGTGTATAACTTTTAAAATTTTATATAGCACAAAAAATAAGAATGTACTAGACATGCACTTGCTTGTATTTAAGTATTTTTAGTGCATTCAAGTACACTTTATTTTTACCTGGGGTACCAAAACTCAAGTTTAACAGTAAGCATACTTTTAGCATAAAGTACTTGAAGTGCTATATTTTTAATGTAGAAAAAAAGTGCTATTAATGACATAGTAATAGTGTACTTGATTGTACTATTTAAAGACACCAAAAACATTTAGGTAAGTATATTATATGAAAGGAGTGTTAACATAATTACAATACATTTGAAATGAAGGATTTAATCTATAAAAATATGTGGGCAATACACTATAAATTTTGTATATATTCATCATATATTAATCTTATATTTTAAATAATTAATAATTGTATTTTCTATGTATGATGAGTATATTTACTGTAAATCTCAGGTGTCCCCAGAATGTGTCTGTGAAGTTTCAGCTAAAAATACCCCACAGATCATTTATTATTTAATTTTGAAAATGCCTATTTTGAGTGGAAGCAGTGCATGTCTTTTTAAATGCAAATGAGCTGCTGCTACCTGCCTCCCTTTTCCAGAATAAAGCAGTTTGTGCCTTTACAGCTTGTGCCTCAGATACTCTGCCAAAAAACATCTGTCTGTTTTTTTGTCTGGTGTATATCATGCTGGAATCATACCTTTTAAAGCCATATCAGTTTAAACTTCTGATATACGGTTTTCTAAGTACACACACCGAAGCACGTGCACAGAAAGCGGCTATCACACAGCATGTAAGTACTAAACTAAGTTTTTAAGTTTAAGCACTTAAACTGTTAAATAAATACACATAAGTTTATATTAAAAACACACAAGTTTGAGTGGCAGCAGCTTAAATATACAGTAAATAAATAAAAAACATCCACTGCTCTCGTCTCCTCTGAGGCTGGGACTCTAAATAGTGTTCTGTGCTCATCTTTCTTTGCTCATCTTTGCAGCCAATGACAGAACAGTTAGCATGCTTTGCTCGAACTTTTGCCATGGTGTTAAAACTGGTACACCGTTGCCGCTTGCAAAAACAGAATGGCGGTGCAGGAAACTTGCAGATTAAGGACCAGTAATATTATAATAAGATCCCCTACCTACGTCACAGGCAAGGGCATAAATTCCATCTAACATTAGGGGAGACAATAAACTAAATAAATACCTCAAGAGCAATTTTTGAAGGGGACATAAATAATACAGCCAAAATTGTACTTGTAAGGATAGATATGTGTACAAAGCATGTGTACATAGCATGGAGATAGTTTTTTAAATATGAGTTCGGTTCATAGGTTCACCACACGGTCATGTTTACTAAATTATTTTGCGTCCTACACATAGTATTTTAGGTTTTGTATGGGACTGAGGATATCTCGTATTTAGATATTCAACTGCAGCAAGTCCACTGATCTGCCACTTAACATCATATTGAGCAAAACCCAACACATCGGTAGGGCTGCAATATTAACCTAATATCACTTCACACAGGCTTATCGCCATGTTATTTGTAGTGGGTGACTTACTATCCAACAAGTATTAAACAACCTAAGCTAACCTTATAAATCACTCGTAGAAAAGTACATCGGATATCATCATTTTTTGACATGACTAATTTATTGTTTTTTTCACATGCTTGCAGAGAAAGGCTTACCAAACAAAGTTACTTAAACACAGAAAGTCAGATTTTCATGATATGTCCCTTTTAAGTATTTTACTCATACTGAAAGTAGGCTCAAAGATGCACTAGTCCTTAACACCTAAGAGACATGCGAGTGATTTGTGAGGATGTTTATTTTCTATAATCAAAATAAAACTGAACACCTCAAGATTTCAATAAATCAATATCAACACAACTGCCTCTTAATCATCTACAGACAATCAAATCTCATTGAAGCATGACTACTCAAAAAGGGCATTAGTAAACCAATATTCTTTAAGAAAGGTCTCCTCAGTATGACAGATAAATAAAATAATGTTAAGTTAAAAATCAAAGGCTTCTTGCAAAAGACGTGCTGGTTTTGGCCTCATCGCTGGCTGCAGTCATGTCCTTATCTTATATATAATACACCAGCAGCGATTCACAACTACCTGCTAATGCACTCGGATTCACATAAAGAAGCCTTGTTGACAAGTTTGTGTGAGTAAGGGCACAATGCATAAGATATAGTACCTTTAATGCCCTGTAGAAGCCAATATTAATAATAAACTGCTGCAGAAAAAGTTAGGTGCCTGAGCCATTGCATGACTCATTACAAATGTAGATGAGTAAAGAATTCATATACAGTTGAGGTCAAAAGTTTACATACACATTGCAGAATCTACAAAATGTTAATTATTTTACCAAAATAAGAGGGATCATACAAAATGCATGTTATTTTTATTTATTATTTTTGTGTATTTGAACCCTTTCCAACAATGACTGCATGATTTTGAGATTCATCTTTTGACACTGAGGATAACTGAGGGACTATTACAGAAGGGTCAAATGCTCATTGATGCTTCAGAAGGAGAAACGATGCATTAAGAGCAAGGGGGTTTAAAATTGTGTACATAAAAAAATACACAAAAATGCTGAAAAACCAAAGAATTTGTGGGACATGAAGGATTTAAGAAGAAGCTGCTGAAGAACAGCAGGCAGTTTAACTGTTCAGGACAAACAAGGGACCCATGAACAACTATCACTATCTCTTGTGGACTGTTAACGTTAACTTTTATGTGAAGTATCTTATTCAGGTTAGTACTAAATAAAACAATAACATGCATTTTGTATAATCCCTCTTATTTTGGTAAAATAATTAACATTTTGCAGATTCTGCAATGTGTATGTAATCTTTTGATCTCAACTGTACCTATTCAAAAATGTAGTGAAGTAGAGAGTAAAAGTTGCCAATACCTTTGATATTCAGTAAAACTACAAGGTAGCCAAAAATATACTCAAGTACAGTACCTATAGGAGCCATGTAAATATTCATGTGTGATGTCATGTGACTGTGGGAAAATGTGGGAGTGTCATTAATTATTTGAGAGTTAAAACACCTGTTGTGAGTGGGGGTTGTCAGGGAAAGAAGGGGGTGAGTGTGGGAGCACGCATTTTTTTGTTGACCGTATATTCAAACTTTTGCATTGATAATCTGCCGATCCTTCAAGAAATGCATGCCTCAATGTACAAGTTGTCGGTGGATAAAAGAAATCTCAAGACGCAAATTTAAAGGATGATTGACGTGTCACAAGTTATTCCCTCACTCAGCTCCTGCGGCTTTAGTTAGTTTTTAGGCCGCTACAGTACCTAATTACATGTACTCATATACTTTACACCACTGAACCACACAACAACAACAACAACTAAAAATATTAAATTTTTAACCCCTGAAAAAAAAATATCCTGGAGGAGACCATAAATTTATTAGAAATAAATATGGTTGGATTCCACTGTTGCCATTTGGAGTTTTGAAAGCAGTTTAATAAAACAAAGTTTTGATTTTTATAATAAAGGAAGCAATATTTCTTGCTACACAAACAAACACAATCGTGATGGAATATGACAGCAAATGTAATATCCTCACCAGCCAGTCATGGTGAAGTCCCGATACAACATCTTCTTGCCCACCTCCTTTCGTTGCACCCTTCTGGGGAACTCCAAGTGTGTGAACTCTCCTCCTAACAGATGGGGTTGCATGAAACCCTAAAAACAAATACAGACAGAAATAATCATCTAAAGCCCAACAGACATGGCAAACTATACCTACAAAATTATAAAACAATGATGTCAACAAAATCACTATATACATTAAATTTGACATTAACTCATTTGGATTTGATACATTATAAGTGACGGTGAATTCAAAACAATATATGCCTGTGTAAATAAGTGCTTATCTGAGGGGATTAAGAGATACCTGCAACTCTATTTTAAACAAGTACAAAAACATTTTAACAAGTAAAAAAAAAAAAAAATCATCAAGAGGGTCTAGGAACATCTGCCTGATTTAATGTCCGCACGGACAATGCATGTACAACATCACTTGTGAAAGGTGATTGTATGCAAGGACAGTATGCGGAGTTCGTCGTGGAATGCGAATGGCCGAAGTACACTTTGGGCTTTAAAAAAGGAGGTATGCTTTGGGCTTTATAATAATTTAAAGTCTTCTTGTCTGTATTTGAAGAGAAGTGTCTTTTGCTTTGTGCTCGCAAGTTATATTGCCTTAAAATTGTCTTTAACTGTCAACCATGTTATTACTATGTTAATAAATAGTGTATATATAAATAGGATACAATATTATTCTCTGTTGCCAAAGAAGTATGATCCCTTTCAGAATTGATAGCTACAGTCAATTAATCACTGGACAATTTAGCAGGTCAGTCATAAAACACTGGTTCTGTCAAAATTCCCTGTAAGTTTGAACTCTTTTAAATTGAAAGGTTGAAAAGTTTTTGCCTGGCTGCGCCATACACTATGCATCCATTGTCAGGGTTCTGTCACTTCAGTCTAGATTATTTGTAGTTTTGTGACAGAGCCCTGCACGGGCGTGGCCATCATTTCAGAAATGAGGGGGACAGAAGTGTTAATTATTATGATTTGTTTATATACAGTATATATTCCAATTTTTATCACAGAATAAGGCAGAATAGTTACTATACTGTAATAAATGCTATGTCAAATAGCATTGCATTATTCATATACTTTATTACCTGGAGATGACACACAATCGAGATGAACACACAATCGTGTGTTAAATGTCTTCACGTTTTATCAGTCCAAATGTTTCAGATTTTTATGCCCCCCACAACTTCTACGCCCATGAAGCCCTGACACTCCTGTCATGTCTTGTTTTCATATCATCTCGTCTGCAAGCCCTGTTTCTTTTTTGGCTTTTGTTTTATTTGCTTCTGTGTGCCATGTGCTCTCATGTCTATTGTCTTGACCATGCCCATCTTGTTGCCTGATTATTAGGGCCCAAGCACCGATGGTGCATGGACCTTATTGGAATTGCTCAGTTTCTTCTTCTTCTTCTTCTCCAAAATCTGTCGCATTTTTGAGGGCCTAAACATGCTTGAAAACTCATGAAACTTTGCACACGTGCCAGAAGTGGCGAAAATTTACATTTGATATGGGTTTCAGAAGTGGGTGTGGAAAATGGCTCAATAGCACCACCTATACAATTTTAATACAGGGCCCCTCAAGCTATGTTTCACATACACGTACAAAATTCGGTAGATACATGCAACACACCAATATCTACAAAAGTGTCCCCCAGTACGACGTATGAAGCCCGACAGGAAGTCTGTTATTTTTTTCTAGGCAAGTTTTGTGCAGTTTTTGCCATTTTCAGGCGTTGTATTTAAACAAACTCCTTCAACAGATCAACACCAAATTTGGTCAGTGTAATCTAAAGCCCTTTATGACATTAAATTGCAAAGATCTTGAGTTTTCATTGAAGGGGATGTCTGTGGTGGCCTGACAAACTTAGATGTTTCGCCATGAAACAGGAAGTTGTTAAAATTCAGGCAGACATGTCCGATCTGCCCCAAACTTCACATGCTTCATAAGAGTCCTGTCCTGAACATATGCCCATGCCCATATTCAGTTACAGTCATAGCGCCACCTGTTAGCAACAGGAAGTGGCATGCTTTATGCTCTAATGAACTCCTCCTAGAGATTTAATGACATCGACATTATGTTTGGTTAGTCTACTCTACTCTAAAGGCCTTTGCAATGTCAGAATCCAAAGATCTTGATTTTTCGTTAAAGAGTGTGTCCTTGGCAACCTGACAAAGTTCCATGTTTCGTCATGGAAAAGGAAGTTGTTGTAAGGAAGTTGTTGTAAAATGTCCGATCTGCCCCAAACTTCACTTCACGATAAGTGTCCTGGCCTGAACACATCTAAAGGCCAATATACAGTTATAGTCATAGTGCCACCTGTTGGCAACAGGATATGTCATGTTTTACACTAACTCAAACATACCATGTTCAATCTGCACCAAACTTCATATGTTTGATCTGTCCTGGCTTGAAGACTTCTACATGCCAATATTCAGTTATAGTCATAGCGCCACCAGCTTGCAGCAGAAAGTTTGGCACATATAAATCACTTTGACATATTCCTCCTATATTTACCACTTTAAATGCATATTGCTGACCGTTTGCTGTTTTCCTAAAGCCGTGGCAGTGAGCCCGGGTGTGAGGGCCCTTTCAACTTTGCTTGCAGCTTTAATTGTTGCCCCACCTGTTGTCCTTCGTTACCCTCCATGTTTGCTTCCTGTTTATTCTCCTTGTGTTTGCAGTCTTGTGCCAGAACATCATTGAATGTGCCCTTGTTGGTTCCTATCTTGTCCCGCCCTTCCTGATCCTGCCTCGCCTTGCCTTGCTGTGCCCTGTCCTGGCCTGTCTGCCTTGTTTCCCTTGGGGTAGTTTTTGTTTTGTTTTATTATTATTAAAGAGTCCAGACTTCCTGCAAGTGAGTCCATTCAACCAACCCTGACATCCATAGTTCAGAGTGGCATTCATTCATAGAGTCAGAGCATCAGCATTCTGTAAAGGAGTTGAACTTTCTACTTCCCACTTAGTATTAGTAAACCATTTAAAAGGTCAAGGGCTTTAACACTTTTTATAATATCTTTTAAAATATTTATGAGAGGCATAAGACAATTTATAATCATAAAAAGATTAATATAATAACAATAATAATATTATAAGATTATGTCAAAGAATTTGGTTTCCTTGACATAGAGTGTAAATAGTTAAAAGATAAAAGAGCAAAAGATATTGCAACTTACAAGGAACTGAAGTCTTTGTCTCTCTGACTCAGGGGTAAACTCTGTGGACATAGGAATTATCTCTCCATTTCTAATTATAATGGCTCTGAGGAATAAAACACACACACACACACGCATATATGTACATATAAGAAAATGATCAAATCTGTATAAATGTGCATAAATGTTTCATACGAGGGCTGTCGGGAAAGTATCTAGCCATGGAATATGAAAAATAGACATTTATCAAAGAAGATACAAGAGATATTGTACACAGGACAATAACACTTCAGACACCTTCAAAGTAGACATCTTGGGACCTCACACAGTTCTCCCAGCATCTCTTCCACTGTTCAAAACACTCTGCAAAATCCTTTGTTGGAATCGGCAACAGCGGCCTCGTTATATTTTCCTGAATCCCATCGAAGGTCTGAAATGTCTTCCCTTTCAAAGGTGATTTTAGTTTTGAGAAAAGCCAGAAATTGCAGGGTGCTAAATCTGGGCTGTTACCTGGGTGATTTGATGTTTCACCAAAAAACTGTGCATGAGATGTGATGCATGGGTGGGCGCATTGTCGTGATGAAGCTGCCAATCACAGGGTTGCCAACTTTTAAATTCAGTTTGGAGCTGCCGGCTCCAGGAATGGGCAGAGGTGGGCTAAACCCAGGGCTGGATTGGTAATCGGGCATACCGGGCGTTTTCCCGGTGGTACGACGCACTTAAGGGGCCGACAGAAGTTTTTGTTTGTTTGTTTGTTTGTTTTTGCCGAGGACCATCACGCACGACAGCGAGCAGCCAGAGGCCCATTGGTTTGTCTCCTGTATTGACAGCGTAAACATCCAATCACAATGCGCTATAGACAAAGCGATGAAGTATTTTGCTCCGCCTATATAAAGATCGCTTCACCCCAACTTCTTCCTCGTCGGCTTTTCCCACGTTTTCGTGCCCCCTCAGATTTCTGAGCCAAATGGATTTCAAATGCAGCTTCCAAAAGACAAAAAATAGCCGAATAATTTTTTTTTATATGTGATACAATCACACCGGTGTGATTAGATCGTTTAGTGCGGCACAGCATCAGCTGCTATGCAAATCGGCATTCGCGCTTTGGCTGGCACTGAGCCAGAGACAGAAGCGTTTGTACAGCGCTGCATTATAACCAATCACACACGAGTCTGTTGAGCTTATGAATGCAATGGGTAATCAGAGACGTTCCGATGAGTCATCGCTGAAACGCGGTGTTTTGTTCACTTGCTCGCTGACTGTGCAGATGTGCATACGAATGTAAGATATTCATTTCACAGTGTAAACAGCTTCAGTGATTTAAATGGGAGTTTTTGAGAGTGCCTGAACTCTGGCTAGACTGAAGTGAAAATGTTCTTTGATAATTTAAATGTTCTTTGCTCTCTATAAAATGAAAATGTTATAGCCTAAGATAGTAGCCTAACTTACAATATTGTTATCAAATTCACATTAAATACAAAGTCAGTCGTGTTAAAAATATTTTATGGCATGACACCCATATCTGGTTGGCCTATTTAAGTAAAAAGTCTGGGTTTTATGTGTAGTTAATAGATTACACTGTTACTCTACTTTGTCACCCACAAATAACAATCTGGTACAAAAACGCATTTACTTACACATGTTTGAGAATCGAGATATTTCCTGATACACTTTTGGAAATATTTCGAATAAAAAGGAAAAAATAAAAATAAAACATGATATTACGGGGAATTTGTGAGTTACGGGGAGTTTAATAGGCTACATGAATATGTATCATAGCCAACCACTGAAATTATCTGAGTGGTTTTAATGTTTTAAAAAACCCGCTCATAATAGCCTAACGTGCATGGACGGGGCAAGAGCATACTTATAAGCATCTAAAATGCATGTAGACTATACAGTTCAGTTGAAAGCTTACCCCTTTTGGATTGCTGTTAATGCTTAATGTAAGAATGAAAACTGAAAGTAAAGAGTTTGTGCAGTGAAAGTTGCGTTCGTTTCAACAAGCATCTCTTCCACTGTTCAAAACACTCTGCAAAATCCTTTGTTGGAATCGGCAACAGCGGCCTCGTTATATTTTCCTGAATCCCATCGAAGGTCTGAAATGTCTTCCCTTTCAAAGGTGATTTTAGTTTTGAGAAAAGCCAGAAATTGCAGGGTGCTAAATCTGGGCTGTTATCTGGGTGATTTGATGTTTCACCAAAAAACTGTGCATGAGATGTGATGCATGGGTGGGCGCATTGTCGTGATGAAGCTGCCAATCACAGGGTTGCCAACTTTTAAGTTCAGTTTGGAGGCTAGACTGAAGTGAAAATGTTCTTTGATAATTTAAATGTTCTTTGCTCTCTATAAAATGAAAATGTTATAGCCTAAGATAGTAGCCTAACTTACAATATTGTTATCAAATTCACATTAAATACAAAGTCAGTCGTGTTAAAAATATTTTATGGCATGACACCCATATCTGGTTGGCCTATTTAAGTAAAAAGTCTGGGTTTTATGTGTAGTTAATAGATTACACTGTTACTCTACTTTGTCACCCACAAATAACAATCTGGTACAAAAACGCATTTACTTACACATGTTTGAGAATCGAGATATTTCCTGATACACTTTTGGAAATATTTCGAATAAAAAGGAAAAAATAAAAATAAAACATAAGCCTATATCAGTTATACAGTATACAGTTCAGTTGAAAGCTTACCCCTTTTGGATTGCTGTTAATGCTTAATGTAAGAATGAAAACTGAAAGTAAAGAGTTTGTGCAGTGAAAGTTGCGTTCGTTTCAACAGGCTCGACTGTATAAGAAACGTAGCGTTCCCCGACATAAACGACCAGCAATATCCAGTGATGCAAACTATTCAACCTTTTTTTTGTCAAATTCCACGGTTTTGAATGGAAAGTAGGTCTGCCATTTACATGATACATCATGTAATTTATAATTGATTATGACAATAGCATTGTTCTGTTTTGCGTTTTCAACAATACAACTGAAATTGAATAGGTGCATATTTTAAAATAAAAATATTATTTGCAGTTCACAGCATTTTTCTTTTATTAGCTGAATGCAATGTGCGCTGAATTCACGCGGAGCTTCAGTCTGTTGCAGAAAAGCAGCAGAGGCTGACAACGAGCGAAAACGGGCACAAATATTTGTGCGCTATTACGGGGAATTTGTGAGTTACGGGGAGTTTAATAGGCTACATGAATATGTATCATAGCCAACCACTGAAATTATCTGAGTGGTTTTAATGTTTTAAAAAACCCGCTCATAATAGCCTAACGTGCATGGACGGGGCAAGAGCATACTTATAAGCATCTAAAATGCATGTAGACTATACAGTTCAGTTGAAAGCTTACCCCTTTTGGATTGCTGTTAATGCTTAATGTAAGAATGAAAACTGAAAGTAAAGAGTTTGTGCAGTGAAAGTTGCGTTCGTTTCAACAGGCTCGACTGTATAAGAAACGTAGCGTTCCCCGACATAAACGACCAGCAATATCCAGTGATGCAAACTATTCAACCTTTTTTTTGTCAAATTCCACGGTTTTGAATGGAAAGTAGGTCTGCCATTTACATGATACATCATGTAATTTATAATTGATTATGACAATAGCATTGTTCTGTTTTGCGTTTTCAACAATACAACTGAAATTGAATAGGTGCATATTTTAAAATAAAAATATTATTTGCAGTTCAGATTGATTACTTTACAAAAATTCTTATTCTTGTTCTTTTACTGTTTTTTTTTTTTAATTCCCCTAAATCCATTTAAAGCCTTTATTTATTTAGTTTCTTTAAATAAATACTATTACCATGGTGGCCTGGTCTTTATATTTTCCTAAAAAAATTGAATGCAGTTTGAATTGAATGCAGTTGAATGCCTTTTAAATTTCTCATTTAAAAATATAGTGTTTAATCATGTTTAAATATTTATTCAAATGAAGAACTTAAAAATAAGTAAGCAGGTATGACCTGCAATATTCTAGATATATTTAGTAAAGAGCCATACGGGTAAACCATGGCATTACAAATGAAAATGCTTTTTTTCTGACCACAAAATGACTCTAATTTGCCTCTTTGCTTAGGAATTTAAAACCCTTTTCTCTATTTTAACCTTAAATACTACACTAATTGTAATATGAGTAATAGAAATATTAGAAAAAAATATTTTAAGTCATTAATGGACCATAATTATTGCACAAATAGTACTTAGTACCAAATTCCCCGACATAAACGACCAGCAATATCCAGTGATGCAAACTATTCAACCTTTTTTTTGTCAAATTCCACGGTTTTGAATGGAAAGTAGGTCTGCCATTTTATTGAATGCAGTTTGAATTGAATGCAGTTGAATGCCTTTTAAATTTCTCATTTAAAAATATAGTGTTTAATCATGTTTAAATATTTATTCAAATGAAGAACTTAAAAATAAGTAAGCAGGTATGACCTGCAATATTCTAGATATATTTAGTAAAGAGCCATACGGGTAAACCATGGCATTACAAATGAAAATGCTTTTTTTCTGACCACAAAATGACTCTAATTTGCCTCTTTGCTTAGGAATTTAAAACCCTTTTCTCTATTTTAACCTTAAATACTACACTAATTGTAATATGAGTAATAGAAATATTAGAAAAAAATATTTTAAGTCATTAATGGACCATAATTATTGCACAAATAGTACTTAGTACCAAAATATCTCCTCAAAATATTAAATAAATATTATTGAACTAAAATATACACTTATTTAATTGAAAAATAGTTAAGTTGTATGGTCACATTATAAGTAAGCAATAATTGAGGGTTAAAAAAAAAACAGAATAAAGATGATACTGTAAATGTCATCGACGTAATAAACAATGCATAATATGCTGTAATGTTTACCAAAACAATTGCTGCAAATGTGACGTGACATGTGACATGTGGCCAAGCATGGTGACCCATACTCGGAATTAGTGCTCTGCATTTACCCACCAAAAAATGCCAGGGCCGATTTTTTGTCCCAGTCCAGCCCTGGCTAAGCCCACCCAAATGACAGTCTTGCCCAGCCAATCAGAATTAGATAAAGACTGCGTACATTTTTTTATGCAGTGATCAAAATCAATCTGAAGTGGACTGTATTTTAAGAAATTTAAGATATAGTTGTAGACTGCCCCAACAATAATAAAATAACACCAGAAAATTGCAGCATTTTTCTTTTATTAGCTGAATGCAATGTGCGCTGAATTCACGCGGAGCTTCAGTCTGTTGCAGAAAAGCAGCAGAGGCTGACAACGAGCGAAAACGGGCACAAATATTTGTGCGCTATTACGGGGAATTTGTGAGTTACGGGGAGTTTAATAGGCTACATGAAAGCAGTTGGGGGTTTGGTGCCTTGCTCAAGGGCACCTCAGTCGTGGTATTGAAGGTGGGAGAGAGCGCTGTACATTCACTTTTGGGTTATGAGTACATTCACCTTTGGGTTATGAGTCCGACTCTCTAACCATTAGGCCACAACTTCCCTGTACATTATACAAATACCTGTATAATGAAGCTGTCGTCTATCCTACATAAGCCCATTCAAATGTATTGTCAACGCTGGTTTGTTTGGAGAGCTCTATGGATCACGTGACCGCGTGGCGGTGCCGGCGAGATCAAAGCTTGTCGCAACTCTGTTTTTCAATAGCTCTGGCTTTAAATTAGACATATTATGCCCCTTGTTACAATATATAATATAAGTCTCTGGTGTCCCCAGAATGTGTCTGTGAAGTTTCAACATCGTACACCCCTAAGCTGGAGACTGCCCCAACAATTATAAAATAACACCAGAAAATTGCAGAATTTTTCTTTTATTAGCTGAATGCAAGGCGTGCTGAAGGCGGCTTCAGTCTGTTGCAGAAAAGCAGAGGCTGACAATGAGCGAAAAATGGGCAGAAATATTTGCACGCTATTACGGGGAATTTGTGAGTTACGGGGAGTTTAATAGGCTACATGAATATGTATCATAGCCAACCACTGAAATTATCTGAGTGGTTTTAATGTTTTAAAAAACCCGCTCATAATAGCCTAACGTGCATGGACGGGGCAAGAGCATACTTATAAGCATCTAAAATGCATGTAGACTATACAGTTCAGTTGAAAGCTTACCCCTGCGGAAGCAGAAACACGCTGTTTTTCAGGCCTGTCTCTTTAAATGCAAATGAGCTGCTGCTCCCCGCCCCCTTTTCCAGAATAGAGCTGCGCCTTTACAGGTCGGACCTGCTAAAACATCTGTTTTTGTTTTGATTATCATGTTTATCGTGCTGAAATCATGCGTTTTAACCATACGAGTAAATTTCTGCTATACGTTTTCTGAGTGCACATATCCGAAGCACATGGACAGAAAGCGGCCACCACACAGCATGTGAGTACTAAACTAATTTCTCATTCACACACAAGTTTAAATTAAAAACACACACGAGTAACAAAAACAGTCGGTTATGTCTGTGAAGGTAAACTGTTGGGAAATAAATCGCAGGTTTATTTTAGATCTGTGTGGCAGCAGCAATATACAGTAAATAAATCAATAAATTCACGGCTTTCTTGTCTCCTCTGAGGCTGGGACTGTAAATAGTGTTCTGTGCTCGTCTGTGTAGCCAAAGACAGAACAGTTAGCATGTTTTGCTCAAACTTTCTCCATGGCATTAGAACTGGAACACCATTTGTCGCTTGCAAAAACACAGTGACGGCGCTGTGGGTGTATTACATTTACAGATTAAGGGGCAGTAATACTAGAATGAGATCCCTTTGCCACATCACCAAGGGAGCGAAATCAGATGCGCTCGTTTTCTCAGACGCTTAGAGAAAAAGGCTTACCAAAACAAAGCTACTGGGTTAATCTTTTTCATGATATGTCACCTTCATTTTACAACTTACGCCACATTAAGTGCGCCAAAAAGGTATTTTTTGTTTGAATTTGGTATTAAAACTTACAGAATTTGAAAGCTGATACTTTGTTTCACATTGCAAGCATGGTTGCCAATTTGGCATGAGATTTACATGGGCAGAGTGACAGCGTAGACTGAGCCAGGAAGCATGTGTCTCACGTGAATGCCTGAAAATTGGCAACCCTGCAATCACCAGCTGCTCATAGCTGCGGCTGTTTTCACTGTAGGCTATTACATCTCATATTTTTCATATTACATGGGTGGATACTTTCCAGACAGTCCTTATATATAGCCCTATATATCTTACCTGCTGTCTCCAGCATTAGCAACATACAGCTTTCCCAGCAGGAAGACCACTACAAGCACAGTGCAGCCACCAGAGATATTGTATATAGCCTTCTCTGTCTCGATTTGGGCATCCTGAAATAAACACAGATGCATAGAGACATGGAGATGAAGTAAAGAAAACTATTTGACAAAACTATTATAAAATATCTAATATATGCACACATGTGGCCACACATCAACTGAACTCTATATTAAAGCATCAAAAATACAGTATACATTTAATAAGAAATGTTATGTTGCAAAACATTTTAATGCTATTTTTGTAATTACTATTAGCAGGAAATTAAAATATTTACTGAACAATGTTGTCTTTTACCATATTGTTTTTGCTATAAGCAAGAAGAGACATGAGATCAGGCTTACAGTGATTTTCCCATGGTTGAGGTGTATTTAGTTCTCTAGCTAGTAATAGTACACTATGCTGCCATCTATGTGGTTCTTTTGTGGTTCAGTTTTATGTAAATTACACTGATACCTGTGAGTGAGATTAGTCTATACAAGAGGTCTAATTTTTCCACTTTGTTTATGTGGTACCACTTTTTTTGTTAGTTGTATTATTTTATTTTTACCTTTGGCAAACTATTTATTTATTATTTTACCTTTGATTGTGATATGTCATGTTGCTGATGACAATAACTTTTCAACTCTTCAGTAAGAGACAAAGGCTTTCAAGAACTTTAAAGTTCAAGTTTGTTTCGGACAAGATCAAGTGATGACACATAAGTTAGTTTTGTCCATCCATTTCTATAAATTTAACTTACTGTAACAAGCATCACAATGACAGGGTTATGAGCCAGTCACAGCTAGGTAGAGGCACTGCCTCTTCACATGCGACTTTTCATCTATATCTGGCTGTTTCTCCCTCACATTAACTACACACAATTTTTTTTCTCATCCAAATTGTATCTAGGAAGCACTCTTTGCCCGTTTGTTCTTTTAGGAAAACATTACTGTAATATGGTTTAAAAGTTAAGCATTAAAGTAAATCCAAATTTCAATACAATATATATTTAAAAATTTTATTATATATGTAATAACTTACATTTTAAATATTTACATTTTATACAGCTGTTTCAAACTCCTTTCTGTTGAAAAGTGTAACTCAAACCAAACTCAAACCACATCCTGTACTTTTGTGGAAACTACACAGAACTGGACCTCACCATTTCCTTGAAGGCATTCTCCAAGGCACCAATCACAAGGCTTTCATGTTGGACCTTCTTCTCCACAAAGAACCGTGTTGGAGGGGTGCACGGAGAGCCAGGGGCACCAGTGGCACCGCGTAGGGAAGCAGCCCGGGTGAGAGCCCTTTGTGTGCCTGGGGATGGATGGTAGTTGGGTTCTTCACCCAATACAGTTGGGGGAAGAGACGCCAAGTTAGTCAGGACCTCCAGAACACCTTGGAGCTGCTCCACAATATGTTGGTGTAGCAGTCTGGAAGCCACCACTGCCGCTCCTGAGCCAGCGTGACCATCAAACAGAGCCCAGTAATGGAAGACCAGCCCTTCTGAGTCTTGTGGAAAAATACAATCCTAGATATTACAACAGAGCAAACAGCAGCTGCTTAGCAATTTCCCCGCAATTTGTGGTTTATAGTTATTTTAGAACAGCTAAGGGACATTGTTAGGCATGACGTGGATGGGGGGCCTACAACCCCTTTTGCTATTCTAAATCACATTAAACCAGAGTTTCATGGGGTTTACTTATTAAAATGGTTACATCATACACTTTGCAAAATAGGTTGACAGATGTGTGTTTATAGAGTATTTCACGACAACTGTAAACAACTGGATCTATTCATTTTTATAAAAGCCTTTTTCAATTGCAGGAACTTTCTAAAAAAAATCCTCTGGACATTGCATTTTTTGCATTATAATTAGGCAATTATATTCTGATTATTTGTTTTATGACCAGCACATACACGTTCCAAAACATATCAATCTTAATAATGTTTTCATTATACATGCTGTTTTCATGATACACTCTGCACCTTGGAAAAATTATTAGAAAATATGAGATTAGTTTCCATTGTTATGTTGAAGATGCTATATATTTCTTCTAAAAATGTCTAATACATCCAAGTTAACAGAGCATGTTTACGACATTAAATACTGGATGAGCGGTATTAAATTCTGATAAAATAAAGATATTATTCATTGGACCAAAATGCTGTACACATAAGTTTTGCATTAAGGTTGTATTTTTACTTCTTCCTTTACAGTTAAAGACCTAAGTGTCATAGACAGCAACTAGTCTTTTGAAAATCAAAACATTGCCAAGTTATGGAAAAAGTTACCTGTTTCAGATGCAGAAAGGCTAGTTCATGCATTCATATTCTCAAGACTGGATTATTGTAATGCGCTACTAGGTGGTGTCCTGCATCTTCAATGAATAAGCACAGTTCTGGTTTATTGAACTCTTCTGAAAGCATTTACAACATTTTTGCTATAACATGATGAGATTAACTAATCATGAAAATGGTTGATTATAACATTATATTTAGATAAACTCCCATTACATGAAAGGTTGTAGACTACTGCTGATCACAGCCATGCCTGTTTAGCACACAAATCTTGTCACTGCAGCCTGACTTCCTCATTCTCATGAATGCTTTTATCATAACTAACACAATGCAAACATAATGTAAATAGGAGACTCATTGTGCAGTGTAGACAATGTCAATGATTATAACTAGAGTTTTGACAAGATTTTAGTACTCAGTCACTGATAAACTTGTGACTGACAGCTCAAGTGATTATAAAGATTTCAGTATATAATTTAATTTAAACTTAAATAACATAATTTCCAAGCTACATAGAGGAAGTGTGAGGTTGACCATTTATAATCACTGGCTTGATTTAATGATGCATAAACAGCAATAAACAATTTTGCGACAAAGAATATTTGACTGTACACGAGTCCTTGCATATTAAAAAGCACTGTTCACAAATCAGCCATTAGTATTAACATGGTTATTTACAGTCACATTTCTCATGTGTTCCCTAGGATTCCCACACTTAAGTTTTTTCAACTATTTTGTTTTGCATTCGGTTCGAAAAATGTCCATGTTCTCATATTCTGTGTTTATGTGTTTGTATTAGTTCCCATACTAATTATGTTCACTTGGGTCTTATTCAGGAGGCATAGATCTGTGCAAGCAGTGTTTCACCGATGTATTCATCTCTATTATGTTAATAAAAATGCAGAAGTAGAAAGCTATTAAAATACGTTTTGGCAGATTGGTCTCAGTAAATGTTTGTGGATAATTCAATAAATGTTTTTGGACTAACAATGAAATTTAAGTTATGAAACTTAGTTGATTTTAATAGTAGAATTACTTTTTATTTGTTAATTTCTTGACCATGTACATTTTTTTAAAATCACTATAACCCCTTTAGTAATAAAATATCATAATTTGTTTATAATTAAGCTAATTCAGCAATCCTTATGGAATATATATATAAACAAATGAATGAAGCACCAATGTAAAAGAGCTCTAAAAAGGTCTTTTAAACATTTATTCTTAAGTCTTAGTATTAAGTTACAACAAATTCTATAAAATATTTTTATCTGAACCTAAACAAACATTTAATTTTATAGCATACAAACTACAAAAAATGTTGGCCACTGTTGTCTGATGTCTTACTGAATTACAACAATCATCATAATTTGTTTATAATTAAGCTAATTCAGCAATCCTTATGGAATATATATATATAAACAAATGAATGAAGCACCAATGTAAAAGAGCTCTAAAAAGGTCTTTTAAACATTTATTCTTAAGTCTTAGTATTAAGTTACAACAAATTCTATAAAATATTTTTATCTGAACCTAAACAAACATTTAATTTTATAGCATACAAACTAAAAAAAATCCAAATGAATAGTGGTGAAAATAGTATTGAGACATCAGGTGCACATCTTCTTTGTTGCATGCATTATGATACACTAACACAAACAAAAACATTTGTATTAACAAACATGTCTCTAATTGCACAAATCACTGCACATACACTTAATTTTGAAATTTGCAGATAAGGCATAAAAGGTAAGACACATTTGCAACATTTAGACATTAAACATTTATTTACATTTATTTTAAAATGTGTATAAGTAGTATTTATAAAGTTTTAGCTTTTAGTTTTGGATCTGTTTTTAGTTGTTTTAATACTACAATTGATTGCTTCTGTTGTCCTCATTTGTAAATCGCTTTGGATAAAAGCATCTGCTAAATTACTAAATAAATAAATACATTTATCAAGTTTATGGATAATTAGGCATGTATTGTTTTTAATTTTGAGACTCTAATTTCATCCAGTAGCAGGGGTAAGCTGACTAGGTACATGCATTCTCAGAAAAAAAAAGATACAAAAGCTGTCACTGAGGCACAACTAATATGTAAAATTGAGTTACTAATATGTAAATTTTAAGTACTAATTGTCACGCTTACGTGCTGGAATTAAGACAGAAGAGCATACACGTTGAAGATAATCTTAATTATTCTTAATAAATCCACAGGGAAAAATGAAGGGAATATCCACACATGAAGGATAACCACATGCAATAACCGACAACTCAAAGAACTAAAGGAAGGGAATTTATACAAACGGAATGTTTTGTACAAATACAAACTAATGACTAATTAACAAGACACAAGTGAAAGGAGGTTAACTACTAAAGTGTAGCGTCTGGACCAATCAGACACACCATTTTTCATTTGATTTAACAAATCAATTATTCATTAGATTAACAAATCGTCACAGTCCCCTCACCCAATAAACTGGATGCCAGGATGTCTGCCACCAGGCCCCCCCGGTTACCATGGCAACCCTGACACCAGATACATTTATGACCTCCTGGAATTTAGGTGGAGAAAATCACTGCCTTGTCCATAAGGAAAATCCACAAGGGATGGACTTTTCTTTGCTAATTAATTAATTAATAGGAAAACCTTTCTTTGAATGAACACACATGATCCTTCAGGTCATTGTGTATATTATTGTCATCGTGTATTTTGTCTTTGAGATTGTATACTGTTTTATGCAACATATTAGTGTTCTAAGAATCTTTATTAGTTTGTCTCTAATTTCATCCAGTAGCAGGGGTAAGCTGACTAGGTACATGCATTCTCAGAAAAAAAAAGATACAAAAGCTGTCACTGAGGCACTACTAATATGTAAAATTGAGTTACTAATATGTAAATTTTAAGTACTAATTGTCACGCTTACGTGCTGGAATTAAGACAGAAGAGCATACACGTTGAAGATAATCTTAATTATTCTTAATAAATCCACAGGGAAAAATGAAGGGAATATCCACACACCTTGGAATTTCTGCTTTTCTCATTGGACAAGCCCACCTTGAGAGGCGTGACTCTTCCGAGATCTTAAAGGCCCCGCTCCAGGGACTCGCCCGGGTTTCGGTGGTTCTGTTAGGTTTCGATAAGATGTGAGCTCCAACGCTCCAGAACATCCTAAGTTTGTGCGCCAGGCCTTCGGCCTCGATCATGCAGATTTATGCTACAAGCTTTTGTAGAATTGTACAGTAAGGAAGTTATTTCCCTTAACCAGGAAATTAACGTTCTTAGAATTGACAAGACAGTTGACCCTGAGAGGTCAGCTAAATATCTACAGCGGATCTAAAATATTCATAATTAATTATAACTAGTTATGATTAATTATTCATATTTCCCATGAGCTGATTCGTTACAAAAGACACAATGAGTACAGGAACAGGAACGACCAAATATGGGCACATGAGGGAGAAAAACAGAACCAAATGCCCAATACTGTGACACTAATATATACCCTTAAAATACCGCCCCAGTGACAGCTTTTGTGCTTTTTAAGGCCCTGTGTGGTTCAGTCCCAAAGATATATGGATCTCAATTTGGCTCCAAGAGTAAATTGTTTAATTGTACACATACTGAGTGGTCAAGAACAAAATGTGGGTACACTTTTTAAAGAAGAATGTATGAGAACCAATGATAGAAATGTATCTTGTTTCCCTCTATCAAAACAACTGCATGGAAAAAAAACCTGTCTACATACCATAAATATTATTTTTCCAAAGGTTGCATGCCTTTAACTCAAGAAATATTAAAATAGCTCAATATCATTTTAAATTCTGTTTTTTCAAAACAAATAGTATTGAAAATAGAAATGTATCTTGTTTCACTCTATCAAGACAATTGCATAGAACCTGTCTGAATGCCAAAAATTTCCTTTTTCCAAAGTCTTTGTGTCTGTTACTCAAGAAGCATTAAATATCTCAATATGATTTTAGGTCCTGGTTCTGTCATGGTCACGGTGTGTGGAGGCAGGCAGGATGACGAGGACGACAAGGATCTTTAATGTAGCGACAACAAGGCAGAGACAGACACACACTCAGGGTAACAGTCACAATAACCGACAAACTAGAACACAAGAGACAGGAACAGATATAGGGCAGTTAACGAGGGACAGACAGGTGAGCACAATGAGGTGAATAACTAATAGTTAAACGGGCTAAACCAACACAAGGGGAAGAAACCACAACAAACAGTCCACAGGGGTGTTAGATTACTCCCCCCTCCCGGAAGGTGCGTCCTCGCACCGTAGAAACAGAGGGAGGGGCGGAGGGGGACAAGGCAGTGGATGTGAGATGGTGACAGGGGAAGGCAAAGGGCTGGCAGGCAGAGCAGACAGGTGGAGGTTTCGGCGGAGGACGGACCTCCAGGAGGAGGACGGCTAACAGAGTCCAGGGAGGTGACGATGGAGGCAGGAGCCAGGGAGACGACAGGAGGGAACCAGAGCAGGAGGAGGAGCCAGGTGGGACCCTAGCGGCCCACGGTGGAGCCGAAGGAGGGAGGAGCCATGGAGGAGGAATATCCCCAGTCCAGCCCAGGAAGAGCTCCTGATGTTTCGTTTAGCCCAGAAAGGGCGGCGGAGCAGGTGGAGGAGGAGCCCGAGGCGGAGACGGAGAGCCAACGAGCCAGGGGGATGCCGAGGATCCGGGGGGCCAGGGTGGAGCCGAGGGCTCTGGCGACCAAGGCGGAGGCGGAGGCGGAGACCCAGAGATCCGCAGCGGAGCCGGAGCGACTGAGGACCAAGGTGGAGCTGACGGGAGGAAGGAGCCCAACGGAGCCAGTAGGACAGAGCGACGAGGCGCAGCCAGAGGAGAGGAGTCCAGAGGCGATGCCCGACCAAAGCGGAGCCGGAGGGATGAGGGAGCACGGTGGAGCTGGGTCTACGGACTGAGGCAGAGTCCGGGCCTCGGAGGCGGAGGGAGACACCGACCATGGTGACGCTGGAGGAGGCCGGAGCGGGTGGGAATTTTTGAGGAGCGGGCATTGGAGAGAGCTCTTGGGCTGGAGCCCTTCCTGGGCGGAACTGGGGATCAGGAGCCCTTCCTGGGCTGGACTGGGGATCAGGATCCCTTCCTGGGCTGAACGAAACATCAGGAGCCCTTCCTGGGCTAAACGAAACATCAGGAG
>NW_015505475.1:679492-699562 GCF_001515645.1 Sinocyclocheilus grahami
GAGGACGGCTAACAGAGTCCAGGGAGGTGACGATGGAGGCAGGAGCCAGGGAGACGACAGGAGGGAACCAGAGCAGGAGGAGGAGCCAGGTGGGACCCTAGCGGCCCACGGTGGAGCCGAAGGAGGGAGGAGCCATGGAGGAGGAATATCCCCAGTCCAGCCCAGGAAGAGCTCCTGATGTTTCGTTTAGCCCAGAAAGGGCGGCGGAGCAGGTGGAGGAGGAGCCCGAGGCGGAGACGGAGAGCCAACGAGCCAGGGGGATGCCGAGGATCCGGGGGGCCAGGGTGGAGCCGAGGGCTCTGGCGACCAAGGCGGAGGTCCAGAGATCCGCAGCGGAGCCGGAGCGACTGAGGACCAAGGTGGAGCTGACGGGAGGAAGGAGCCCAACGGAGCCAGTAGGACAGAGCGACGAGGCGCAGCCAGAGGAGAGGAGTCCAGAGGCGATGCCCGACCAAAGCGGAGCCGGAGGGATGAGGGAGCACGGTGGAGCTGGGTCTACGGACTGAGGCAGAGTCCGGGCCTCGGAGGCGGAGGGAGACACCGACCATGGTGACGCTGGAGGAGGCCGGAGCGGGTGGGAGGGCGTGCATTTGAGGAGCGGGCACTGGAGAGAGCTCTCCGCGCTCACACCATCCACGGCTTGCTCCCTCGTGGTGGGCACTGTCACCGGCTCTCGCACCTGGTCGGACGGGTTGGGTTCCATATCCGAGGCGATCCTCTTCTTAGCCGTGTGGCTTTGCTCTGGCTTGTGGATCGCGGCGGGAAATGGCTCTCCGTCATCGGTGGGCTCAGGTTTATGCTCCGTGCCGTGGGGAGATGGTGGGCTGGGCTCAGAGTCCTGAGTGGGGCTGGGGTTGTTGTCCGCGATGTCCACGGTCAGCTGGGACTTGCAGGACACCAGCACCCACTCGATGAAGGCGGCGAGGCTCTCTCGAGGACCATCCCCAGACAACTGTGCTCGTGGCGTGGCGTTTAGTCCGACTTGATAGAAGCCACAGAGGCAGTTGTCCGGGTAGTGCGTGAGGTGGGCCAGGGACAGAAAGTCGTTGGTGTGGTCCTCAAGAGAGCGTTCCTCCTGCTCCAGCTGGAGGATTTGGAATGCGGGGGAATCCATAGAAAAACTAAATAAAAACTGACAAAAATTGGAAAAAACAAACGAGGGGAAAGACGCTGCTATACTTTACTTTTGGGTCGGTTATTCTGTCACGGTCACGGTGTGTGGAGGCAGGCAGGATGACGAGGACAACAAGGATACAAAATAAGGATCTTTAAATGTAGCGACAACAAGGCAGAGACAGACACACATTCACAATAACCGACAAACTAGAACACAAGAGACAGGAACAGATATAGGGCAGTTAACGAGAGACAGACAGGTGAGCACAATGAGATGATTAACTAATAATTAGACGGGCTAAACCAACACAAGGGGAAGAAACCACAACAAACAGTCCACAGGGTTGTTACAGGTTCCTAAGAAACTTTTCTTTTGGAATCTTCATTTTATAGGCCTTGAATAGTTCAGTCCCAGAGATATTGGGATCTCAATGTGACTCCATGTCTAAATGGTTGAGTCCTACCCATTTTCAATGATTGAAAAACAAATGTGAATTTGTGTTTATCTAGTAATAACTGTTCACACTGCAAATATGCAAATAATAACAGTGATATGTACTGTGACACATCAGATTATGAATAACCAGGATTAATTGTTAACTCCAATTAAAGTAAGAGTTGTATGAAATATTTGTTTCTCACACTTGAAATAATGAATACTGGGTAATTCTAAACTTTGAGTAAATGGGATCCTTGATCATTTCAGTGCATTTTTAGCACCCAGACATGTATGTTCTGTTTTGATAGAGGTAAACAAGCTACAAATTTAGTTTGATTATTATTTATTCTTCAGATATTCCTCATTAAATACAATAAGTATCAGCTGTATACAAAGTTGCCAACATTTGTTTTTTGACCACTGAAAATAGGTAATATTCAACATCTGGACATGGAGCCAGATACCATATCTCTGGGATGAACCACATAGTGCCTTGAAAATGAAAAATCCAAAGAAATGTTTATTAAGAACCAGAATCTAAAATAATATTGAGATATCTCTAATATTTCTTGAGTTATAAGTATTCAAACTTTGAAAAAAAAAAAGATTGCACTTGGACAGGTATATTCTATGAAATTGTACTGATCGAGGGAAACAAGAAACATTTCTAGTACATTTCTAAAAGAAAAAAGTATCATATGTATGCAAAGTGACCCACATTTGTTTTTTTGGCCACTAAAAATGTGTGCAACTGAACAACTCCTTACTCCTGGAGCCATACTAAGATCCCAATATCGCTGAAATGGAACCATATAGGACCTTAAAAATTAAGATGCTATAAGGAATGTTTGTTAAGACCCAAAATCTAAAATGGCATTTAAGATTTATCTCATCTTTAATACTTCTTGAGTTACAAGCATGAAAACTTCGGAGAGAAAAAAAACCTTGAAAAGTGCTTTTTCCCAGTTTTGAATGGTCACCATTGGCATATAATGCAACAGATTTTACTCATAGACCTACCAATCTCTGTGTAAAAATAACTGCCATATTTCTAAAGTCATTTTTACCCTCATGTAATTTGGCTCTGAATCTCAGGTGAAAATTGTCTACAAAATAGTGGATAGTAAATGTACATCCATGACATTTAATATTTTGGCTATCATCGCTATACATGTTTATCTTTCTTCAGAAAAAATACTGACAAAATCAAAAGTTTGAGCTGGGGAACTTTGGAATGTTTATGGAATGACCCACCTTTTTTTCTGAGAGTGTACCATCCTTGGTCAGCTGCTCTCTCTTGCTTTGTGTAGATGGTGAGATGTACTAAGATAGTGTGATCAAATACTGTAATGCTAACCAAGATCAGCCAATAAAAAAACATTAGCATAGCTACTTTAAGAATTGAAAAAATTGGACACTGTATTAATGTGTCTATTATTTTTAAAAACAGCAAATATTAATCACAGATATTAAGATGCTATTTTTTTCAACCCTGGTACTGTGAACAAGCACTTACATTATTTTCCAACATGCCCATGCCATCGCTATTGGGAAGAGATGACCTCCTTCTACTTGTAGGCAGCTTTCTGGGTGTCAAGGATCCTATAGGTTTCTTCTTAACCAGTACAACCTCACAGCATGCCTGGTCCTCATTCAGAGCACTCTTACCTGCATTTATCACCCTGAAACACAAGTACCAAAACAGACAGCTTGACACTAAAGCATTTTTCTTTTAATGTTTTAAGGGTAATAAAAAAATTACAATAAAATTACAAAACAGCAATAAATGTAAAACAAACTAATACATTACTTTGTACAAGTTAACAAGCAATATTTTGCAATGGTCATATGGTCATTTTAAAACTGTAAACAGGAAGTATCTGTTAAAGTTAAAAATGTGGTGTAATGAAATGTGTTTATGCATTTTAAGGTTAAAAAAACACTAATTTCCACATACATGTTATTTTCCATACACATGTTAACATTGTGAAAGGAATAAAAATAGAAAAAAAAACTTTTATGTGATGGACATTGGTTATAATTATTTTGTATCTACTCTTACATCTAACTGTATGTACTGTATCTACTTTGAAGGCATCTTGAGTAAAGGAGCTTCATATTTAACAAAGCATATAATAAACGGTTGAACCGAAAGTGCTGAGACCTGTTTAACAGAATGCGGAAATCTGCTGTGCATAACCCCTATTCCATTAGGTACTAGCAGCACTTATTCATTAGATACCAGTTCTTGTTTATTAGATACTAATACTCTTTCAGTAGTGACTAGTAACAGCTAAGGGTAAGTGTCGAAGCCTATGTTTTTTATATTTGTTGAATGTACAAATCCCTTAAAATGCCTCCTCCATGTTAAGGTGGTGATCCAAGGAAGGGGTAACTCACTCTGAGACATGTACAATATGAAAATGTATCTAAACGCCTGCCTACACACTAGTGCCTCCAAAACTCACATTGTTTTTTTTTGTCATTCCACCAGAAGACCGTATGAAAACATAGAGCACCCCTTCCAAGGATGTCGTCCTGATGACCTCACCAGGCTGTAACTTACAGCACTTATTGGGTCAGTCTGTAAGTGAGCATGAAGCCGTGGGGATGAAGGTCAACTCCTCCATATCAGAAGTCATGGTTTCATGGTTCTCTCCGGGCATGTCCTATTGGGAAGAGAACCCGAACAGATCTAGGATGTACTGGATGGATTATGTCTCCCAGCTGGCCTGGAAGCTGATGGTAGTTGCTAGTTAAAAGGATGTCTGGGCAGCTCTATTTATGTTAACTTTCCTAGAAAAAATAAAAAAAAAATTAGATTAACGTGAAAATATTTTGTTTTTTGTAACTTATTTCAAAAAGTGAAACTTTCATATATTCTAGATTCATTACATGTAAAGTGAAACATTTCAAAATATTTTTTTTTGTTTTAATTTTGATGATTTTGTCCATGAAAGTCAATAACCCAGTATCTCAAAATATTAGAATATTTACATTTGAGTTTCATTAAATGACCATCCCTACAGTATAAATTCCGGGTATCTCTTGTCCTTTGAAACCACAATAATGGGAAAACTGCTGACTTGGCAATGGTCCAGAAGATGATCATTGACACCCTCCACAAAGAGGGTAAGTCACAGCAGGTCATTACTGAAAGGGGTGGCTGTTCACAGAGTGCTGTATTAAAGCATATTAAATGCAAAGTTGACTGGAAGGAAGAAAATGGGTAGGAAAAGGTGCACAAACCACAGGGATGACCGCAAGCTTGAGAATACTGTCAAGCAAAGCCAATTCAAACACTTGGGATAGCTTCACAAGGAGTGGACTGAAGCTGGAGTCAGTGCATCAAGAGTCACCACATTCAAACGTCTTCAGGAAAAGGGCTACCAAGCCACTTCTGAAACAGAAACAACGTCAAAAGCATCTTACCTGGGCTAAGGAGAAAAAGAACTGGACTGTTGCTCAGTGGTCCAAAGTCCTCTTTTCAGATAAAAGTACATTTTGCATTTCATTTGGAAATCAAGGTCTGGAGTCTGGAGGAAGTCTGGAGAGGCACAGAATCCAAGCTGCTTGAAGTCCAGTGTGAAGTTTCCGAAATCAGTGATGATTTGGGGTGCTGTGACGTCTGTTGGTGTTGGTCCATTGTGTTTTACCAAGTCCAAAGTCAATGCAGCCGTCTAGCAGGAAGTTTTGGAGCACTTTATGCTTCCATCTGCTGACGAGCTTTATGGAGATGCTGATTTCCTTTTCCAGCAGGACTTTAGCACCTGCCCTCTGTGCCAAAACCATTTCCAAGTGGTTTGCTGACCATGATATTACTGTGCTTGATTGAACCCCATATGGAATCTATGGGATATTTTCTAGAGAAAGATGAGAAGCACTCGATCCAACAACACAGACAAGCTGAAGGCCACTATTAAAGAAACCTGGACTTCAATAGTGCCTCAGCAGTGCCACAGGCTGATCGCTTCCATGCCACACCTCACTGATGCTGTAATTTGTGCTTAAGGAGCTCAGACCAAGTATTGAGTGCATAAATGAACAAATTATAAAGAACTTGAACTTTTCTGTTTTGCAAATACTTTTTTTTTTATTGATCTTAGGATATACTCTAATATTTTGAGATACTGGATTTTTGACTTTCATGAGCTGTAAGCTCTAATCATCAAAATTAAAACAATACAACTTTTGAAATGTTTTACTTTACATGTAATGAATCTAGAATATATGAAAGTTTCACTTTTTGAAATAAGTTACAAAACAAAACGAACTTTTTCACGTTGTTCAAATTTTTTTGAGATGGCACCTGTATTAACAGAATACCTGTGGGTTCCCTTCAAATTCACAAATGTGCAAAGTAACCACTATCATTTGAAAACTTCAAATTGTTTTTTTTTCTTCAATTTAAACTATATATATTTGGTATTTAACTTAAAACCTAACAAAATTATTAAAATTAAACCTTAACCAAATACATTGTGGGCCCACTTAAATCAAAAGAATTTTGTATGATCCATGAATCATGAAATGTGTTGATTATAACATTTTACTTAAAGGGGACCTATTATGTAAAAAACCCTTTTATAAGGTGTTTGAACACATTTGTGTGGCTGCAGCTTGTGAAAACAACCAGCCTATAATGGTAAAAATCTGCCCACTTTTTTATAATCCCAATAAATCATAAACAGTCTCTCAGAACAAGCGATTCCAGATTCTCCCTATGTACATGTCATTGTAGGGAAAAAGTACCGCCCATTAGTGACGCTCTCTGCCCTATTAGCATGAACACAGCCCTGAGTGAGAAGCAGCAGGCCGACATTACTGTTTTCTTGCTGTAGCTGCTTGTCAGTGCCAAAGAGGCATTATCAGTGTTGTGTTTGAGGATGCACAAATAAACATAGGAGTCTCCATAGACTCCCTCCATCTGAGATACTGAGGACACTGTGGTAAAGTTTAATTTTATAAGGAAATGTCCTGGAAAAATTGGTAAAGTCCTATATGATTTTACCAATCATTTCACGCGGACTGCCTCACAAAGGAGGGTCATTTCAATGCTGGATTTTAGAAAAGTTGATTCTGAAAAAGGGATCAATACCAATGCTTCGTTTGTGAATGTCAGCTCCAGACAAAGGAGTCTGTAAGGCTAATGTTGCTAAAGCTAATAATTGTCTAATAATTGCCTGTTTTCACTGATGCTACCAGAATGATTGTAAATAGGAATGTGGTAGTTAAAAATTGTGTGGAGGGGGCTATGTAGCAACCCTCTTAACTAAAGTGTTCTAAGAACAGCAAGGAATGGTTCAGTTATGTTTCCACTTGAGCTCGGTTCAGCACAGCACAATTAATTTCAATTAATTTGAGTATATTTAGGTTTATAACAGGTCTGGTTCTCACATTATTGATGAACTGTAATTGTAGTTTGCGATGTGAGTGCAGGACAGCAGAGGAGTGTGGGGGAGGGGGGTTCAATTGCGCTCGAGCTTGGTACAAGGCAACCGTGCCAAGTGTGAGTATGCACATTAAGCCTCTTTTTCACCAATGGGCCAAACCATCGTCGTGGTTTCATTTTCCACTGTGGGGATGATTTCAAAACATTTCAAATTCATCAATCAGTAAATTGTCCACATTTTCAGTGGTCACAAACTACAAAGTGGGTCACTAACATACAGCTGATTTTTTTTAAAGAGGAATGTGTGAAGAACAAATGTTGAAACTAGAAATGCATCTTGTTTCCCTCTATCAAAACAGTGGGAGGAAAAAAAAATGTGTCCGATTTTTTGCATTCTCTTGCAAAACTTTTGCATTCCCTCAAGAAACTTTGCGTTCCCTCGCAAAACGTTTGCGTTCTCTCGCAAATATATTTGCGTTCCCTCGCAAAACTTTTGCGTTCTCTCGCAAAACCAGTTGAGTTCGGACAAACACTTCCTGTTTACTTTACAGATTGTAGTGGTTCATACAGCTCCATATGTTCACAGTTCATAGAGATTTGTTTTGAACTTGGACGAAATAGTCAGTGCATGCTTATCAAGGCACGGTTTTGGGACATTCTAAAATGCTTAACATAAACCACTGGATGACTAAATTCAGTACATACCTTATTAATAAAGCATACAGACAAGCAGAATAGCCCAGAATATGAATGTAACCCGGTAAATTGAATTGCACTTTAAGAGTATTCCTCATAGAAAGAAAATGCTTAATTAATGGACTAAGATAGTGGTATAAAAAGGCCAAATACGGTATACAGTTTATTAATAAATTCTACATGAAAGCAGGTAAGAACAGAAGCGTTTTCCTCCCATAAAGAAAATGCGGCTTAATGAAGACGGTGATAAAAAAAAGACCAAATATGCTATAGAACTTATTAAAAATATATTCTGTGTACATGCAAGCATGGCCGGAACAGGACGAGCAGAGAGTTCATTGACGGCCTCCATGGCCGGAACAGGATGAGCAGAGAGTTCATAGACGGCCTCCTTGGCCGGAACAGGACGAGCAGAGAGTTTATAGATGGCCTCCTTGGCCGGAACAGAACAGACAGAGAGTTCATCGGCGGGCCTCCTTGGCCGGAACAGAACAGGCAGAGAATTCATTGATGGCCTCCTTGGCCGGAACAGGATGAGCAGAGATTTCATAGACGGCCTCCTTGGCCGGAACAGAACAGACAGAGAGTTCATCGACGGCCTCCTTGGCCGGAACAGGAAGAGCTGAGAGTTCACAGGTGGGTACTACTGACACCTCTGGAGGTTCTGCAGCGGATGCCGCCACCTCTGGAGGTTCTACAGTAGTGCCCTCAGGATAAAGGGAGAGTTCGGCAAAGGTTTCTTCAACCCTGACATGACTGATCGAATGTGCGTTTCTAGGCGCCACCACCACGCAAGGAGCTGAAGCGAGCACTGCCGCTTCGGAAGGTTCTGCAGCATGCACCGCCACCTCTGGAGAAACTGCAGCGGGCACCATCGCTTCGGGAAACACAGCAGCGAGCACCACCACCTCAGGGGATACTGTAGCTTCAGCCGCCGACTCTGCAGACCTGATAGTGGGTGCTGCCGCCTCTGGGAGTTCTGTGGAGGTGTATGCCGCCCAAACAGTGCAAATCGTGCAAAGAATGATGGGATATGTAGTCCAGGGTGCTATGCAACAGTTTGTGTTGTGCGAGAGTCAATGTAATGGAAAGGGTGACCTCTGGTGGTGAATTAACGGAAGTCTATGGACCGAATTCGTGACAGTACCCCCTAGGGCATTTAGCCTAACATTCTTCTGAGTACCCCCACTTAGACCGCAGTCAAGTCCATTAAGGGACAATATTTGCCCTCTTAAATTGATTTACACGTGCATTTTTACTGTTATAGAGGCAAAGTTTTTCTAGCCTTATTAATTGTATGTCATGTTTTATGTCATATTCTTCACATTTCATTAAGTGTATTATTAATATAATAAATAAAGCAATAAATTATGGCAAAACGAAGTTATACTTGTAGATTCAAAACTAAAATCGCCAGTAGGTGGCGGCAAGTCACTGTCTAATGAGCAAGGCGAAGCATTCATTCATTCAGTAAGGAAGCAAATGGTTGTAGTTATGAAAGGGTTATTAATCAGTTCCGATTATCAGTATTCTCCAAATCATTCAAAGCTGCAGATTCATTCACTAATAATAAAATAATAGTAATAAAACAATGCTGTTGCTTGGAGACGCACACCAGTTCTGTTGCGGATTTCGTTGGAACTATTATTTCCTTGTAAAATATAACAAACACGATTGACAATATTGTGTTTAAAATGTAGGCTACATTTAAAATGTAAAATGTACACTTAATATTGCCTTTTTTGTTGAACTGTTATATAAAATCAATGTCACATTTGCAGTCTTTTGGATATTAAGGGAAAATTGCATTCTTGTAGGTTTCAGAGCGAAATAAGAACGTAACAGTGCTCGCTTTATAAAATTTCTAATAATCTTTTATATGATTGAATCTTCAAACTGCGAGCACTTTGCAGTTTCGAATTATGCCCTACTGTAAGTGACAGAGTATTTTATGTTTCAGCGATTTGAACGCGCCGGCGCCTCATGCGCACATATTCATTACAAACGGCCTGTTCATTATTAAAATAAAACATAGAATCACCAATACAGATAAAGTTACACAGGCAATTTAAATAATCCGTATTATAGTCTGTGCCGTACAGCGTGAGTCCCGGTCCACTCCAGTGCGGCACATTTTTGTTCATTATGATTTTTTCCCCTTCGATATTGGAACGTACAAAGCCCAGTTAATTTAATTTAATAAATAATGGTTTAGCTTAAAATACATTGCGAATATGGAAACATTTGGATTTGTGCTGAATGAGAGCGGTATGTGAGCCAATACTTTCAGTTTAGCTTTAAATTAGGTTTTGGCTTCTTTATAGCTATTCTGGGCTTGTCTGCTTTCCTGTGCATAATATGCTATATTTTATTAATAAACTGTGTACCATATTTTGGTTTTAGCCTATACCGTCTTTGTCCATTAGCCTCCCTTAAGTGTTTTCTATAACCTGACGGTTTTAAATGGGGGAGAAACATTGCATTATGGCTATCTGCTTTACTGATAGTAATGCTATTAATGAGATCATTAATATTACAATTGTTATTAGTATTAATAATATTTATTAGGCCTAATACCGAATTGGGCCTCCAGTGTCACTGTTATAGTAGCCTACATTAAGCCACATTAAGTGTTTTAGAATGTCCCAAAACCGTGCCTTAAACTATAAGCAAAGCTGACTGTATTTGAACTTGAGTCCAAGTTTAAAATAAAACTCTATGAACCGCTCCATTATGAACGTACGAGCTGGATGAACCACTAAGTTACAGCTGTAAAGTAAACAGGAAGTGTTTGTCCGAAAACTGGTTTTGCAAGAGAATGCAAAAGTTTTGCGAGGGAACGCAAAATATCTTTGCGAGAGAACGCAAAAGTTTTGCGAGGGAACGCAAATGTCTTTGCGAGAGAACGCAAAAGTTTTGTGAGATAACGCAAAAAAAAAGTCCTCCCACCCCAAATGTTTTTCCCACCACCATGTCCGTAGTTTGATGCTTTACACAACAATGACTTTAAATTATCTATTGGGAGTAATTTCTCAGCCAAATTTGATGTGTGATTAATTTGCGATTAATTAGATAAATTCATCGCCACATCATGTAATTAATTAGATTCAAAATTGTAATCGCTTACCAGCCCTAATATACTGTATATACAATATACTGTATATACATCCCCCCCCCCCTCCAGCCGGTCTGTGAGAATATTTTCAAAACGTAACCAGTCTATGCTGTAAAAAATGTTGAAGACCCCTGGCATAGCTCATACCTGTCTCATGCCATATATATTATTTTTCCAAAGTTTGCATGCCTGTAACTGAAGAAATATTAAAGATGCCTCAATATGATTTTACATTCTGGTTCTTAATAAACTTGAATTTTTTAACAAAATCTTATCATTATTAAAATAAAACATAGAATCACCAATACAGATAAAGTTACACAAAATAATCCAATAATCCGTATTATAGTCTGTGCCGTACAGCGTGAGTCCCGGTCCACTCCAGTGCGGCACATTTTTGTTTTTTTTCCCCTTTTCCCCTTCGATATTGGAACGTACAAAGCCCAGTTAATTTAATTTAATAAATAATGGTTTAGCTTAAAATACATTGCGAATATGGAAACATTTGGATTTGTGCTGAATGAGAGCGGTATGTGAGCCAATACTTTCAGTTTAGCTTTAAATTAGGTTTTGGCTTCTTTATAGCTATTCTGGGCTTGTCTGCTTTCCTGTGCATAATATGCTATATTTTATTAATAAACTGTGTACCATATTTTGGTTTTAGCCTATACCGTCTTTGTCCATTAGCCTCCCTTAAGTGTTTTCTATAACCTGACGGTTTTAAATGGGGGAGAAACATTGCATTATGGCTATCTGCTTTACTGATAGTAATGCTATTAATGAGATCATTAATATTACAATTGTTATTAGTATTAATAATATTTATTAGGCCTAATACCGAATTGGGCCTCCAGTGTCACTGTTATAGTAGCCTACATTAAGCCACATTAAGTGTTTTAGAATGTCCCAAAACCGTGCCTTAAACTATAAGCAAAGCTGACTATATTTGAACTTGAGTCCAAGTTTAAAATAAAACTCTATGAACCGCTCCATTATGAACGTACGAGCTGGATGAACCACTAAGTTACAGCTGTAAAGTAAACAGGAAGTGTTTGTCCGAAAACTGGTTTTGCAAGAGAATGCAAAAGTTTTGCGAGGGAACGCAAAATATCTTTGCGAGAGAACGCAAAAGTTTTGCGAGGGAACGCAAATGTCTTTGCGAGAGAACGCAAAAGTTTTGTGAGATAACGCAAAAAAAAAGTCCTCCCACCCCAAATGTTTTTCCCACCACCATGTCCGTAGTTTGATGCTTTACACAACAATGACTTTAAATTATCTATTGGGAGTAATTTCTCAGCCAAATTTGATGTGTGATTAATTTGCGATTAATTAGATAAATTCATCGCCACATCATGTAATTAATTAGATTCAAAATTGTAATCGCTTACCAGCCCTAATATACTGTATATACAATATACTGTATATACATCCCCACCCCCCTCCAGCCGGTCTGTGAGAATATTTTCAAAACGTAACCAGTCTATGCTGTAAAAAATGTTGAAGACCCCTGGCATAGCTCATACCTGTCTCATGCCATATATATTATTTTTCCAAAGTTTGCATGCCTGTAACTGAAGAAATATTAAAGATGCCTCAATATGATTTTACATTCTGGTTCTTAATAAACTTGAATTTTTTAACAAAATCTTAATTTTCAAGGCCCCATATGGTTCAGTCCCAGAGATATGGGGATCTCAATGCGGCTTCATGTCCAAATGATTGAAAATGTATAATTTTTCAGTGGTCAAAACCCAAATGATGGTCACTTTGTATACAGCTGATACTTTCTGTATTTAAAGAGAAATGCATGAAAAAAATGTTTATATTGAAACTACATTTGTAACTTTTTTCCCTCTTATCAATAGACAATACATTTCAGAGTGCTAAAAATACACTTAAATGGTCAAGTTGAGGCACATTAACATGCTCTACGTAGCCAATTGACAAGATTCTATATTTGAAATCTTATCAGTGTCAGGAATATATACAGTGGGTACGGAAAGTATTCAGACCCCCTTAAATTTTTCACTCTTTGTTATATTGCAGCCATTTGCTAAAATCATTTAAGTAAATTTTTTTTCCTCATTAATGTACACACAGCACCCCATATTGACAGAAAAACACAGAATTGTTGACATTTTTGCAGATTTACTAAAAAAGAAAAACTGAAATATCACATGGTCCTAAGTATTCAGACCCTTTGCTCAGTATTTAGTAGAAGCACCCTTTTGATCTAATATATATATATATATAAAGGATTTTGTTCATTTTAACTGCTCCTGAAGCTAACAAGAGTTCAAACATGCAGTATTTAAACTACATGTTTGAAACAAATACCACGCCTCATAGGGAAGTGTGGTTGCTCTCCTCACACATTATATTAACATCAATGGATTAACCTGGATTAAGTATTAGATTTTCTTTATCTTTTCTTTCTTTCTTTTTTTTTAAATTATTGTTATAACATGTAAAGCATAGTCATAGATCAAGTAGTAACCACTTCTAAGGGGCATATTTGGCAGAATCACTGATATATTCCTAAACCCTGGGTTACTGTTCTTATTTGCATACTTGCAGTGGCAACAGTCATAACTACATAAACACAAATTCACATTGGTTCACATTGAAAATGGGTAGGATTCAACCATTTGGACATGGAGCCTGATATCTTTGAACAATATAGTGCCTTAAAAATTAAGATTTCAAAAGAAAAGTTTATTAAGAACCACAATTTCGTTCGAGGGCCTTCTTCGGACGACGGCACTCTGTACGTGGAGTTTAAAAGGATATAATTTAATACCTCTTGAGTTACAGACGTGCAAACTTCCGAAAAATGACTTTTTGGCACTCCAAGAGACATATTCTATGCAACTGTCTTGATAGAGGGAAACACAATATTTTTTGTTCTTCAGACATGGTTCTATAAGTATCAGCTGTATGCAAAGTGACCACATTTGGTTTTCATCCATTAAAAAGGTAAAATTCAACAAATTAGGACATTGATTTGCATTGGGTCCCCTATATCTCTGGGACTGAACCTTATAGGAAGATTTATTAAGATCCAGAATTTAAAATTATATTGATATATCTTTATTATTTCTTGAGTTACAGGCAAAATTTTTTCCATTCTTTGGAAAAAAAAATATTTATGACATGCAGACAGGTCTGTTCTATGCAATTATTTTGATAGAGAGAAACAAGATACATTTGTAGTTTCAAAATTATTTGTTCTTCAGACATTTCTCTTTAAAAGAAAAAAAAGAGTATCAGCTGCATGCAAAGTGACCCACATTTTGTTTTGGATCACTGAAAATGTGTACAAATTTGATAATTTGAGATTCCAATATTGCTGGAATGTGACCATTAAACCAAAAGAAAAGTTTGTTAAAACCCAAAATCTAAAAGGGCTTTAAGATATCTGTAATATGTTCGAGTTACAGGCCTGCAGATTTTGGAGAAAAAAAATGGAAAGGTTTTTTTGTTGTTGCATTTTTGAACTGTCACTATAGCGTATAATGCAACAAAGATTTCTAAAGTCAACAGATTTTGACCTACCAGTCCTGTGTTAAAATCATATAATGATGCTGCCATCTTTCTAACGTCATTTTGACCCCCTTGTAATTTGGCTCCAAATCTCTATCTATCTTTATAAAATAGTGGATTACTTAGTAAAAATACATCCATGACATTTCATATTTTGGCCTTCACCTTTCAAAAATCCTTACCCTAAAAGTGGCAACTTTAACAAGCTATAAAAATGATCTGTGAGGATGATCTTATATATATATATATATATATACACACACACACACAATCAAAAAATGACATGAAATGCCCCTACAACTAGATGGTCAGTAAATGATGACAGGATTTTCAATTCCGGGTGAAATATCTCTAGTGTACCATAAAAAATGCACAGACGAGCAAACATGAATGAATATGCCTGACGTAGCACGTATTACTTTGATGATGATGATGATTATTATTATTATTTTGCATAAATCATCGCGTGTTAACCATGTCACACTGGTGCATTAGAGTTTTTTCCCCCCTTCTTTTTTAACAGTGTTATTTTGCAAGGCATGAACGAGCTGCTCTTACTCGGCGTATCCCGTCGCCCACGGCAACCTGCGAGTCTCTTTTAGGATCAGGATAGGTCTCGCGATGTGATCCGCCGAGCACTCTATCTCATCTGCCGACAGTCCCAGAAACTTGGGTCTCATGTAGGGGTATTTAAGCGGCAGGTCCGAGCCACCCGAGCGTTCATTATTATTATTAGACGATCCGGCCATGATTCCACCCATGAAGCTGGCCACGGCGGATTTGACGCGAGAGAGCATGTCTGCGGAGCGCCGCGCCACGTCCGTGCGTCTCCTTCTGCCCGATGTACCCCCCAGCTCGATCCACGGCGTTGCGACACGTTAAAAAATTAATCGTACTCGCCTTACAGCTCCTCCATTGAATGTCTGAACCAACGCGGAAATAGTCCAACGATTAAAGCTCATGTGATCTCATGGATCTGTTTTCTGAGCGGCTTATACGATGACAGCTTGCGTGGGTCTTGCGCAGGAATTGATGATGAATACAATGTGTTTTTTCCTCAAAATTAATCTTTTTTTTAATTTAAATTTTACTATAACAGTATGAAAAAACAACAGACACACTGCACTTGTTTTCCCCCCTAATTTAATAAACAATATCCCAGTTTTTCCATCTAGTTGGCATGAAATGAAAATTCACCCTATTTATTTTCTGCATAGAATTATTCTGCATCTTATTAAGAAGAATTAATCTGTACATGTATTTTAATTGATTGATTGACCTCTGTCCTGTACGGTGACTGAGAAGTGCAGAACAAATCACAATTCTGAAAACAAAAGAACAAATTACAAACGCTAGTCTAAAAAACAAAATAACAATTCAGAAAACACAACAACAATTCAGAAAACATTATAACAAGTCAGAAAACACAATGACAAATTCGAAAACAAAATAACAAATCCGAAAACAAATTAACAAGTCGAGACATCTGTCAATCAATGTATACAGGGAAGAACCAGCCGAAGAACAGCAGAGTCGTGGTAGAAAGTTTAGAGATGGTACTAAAATAGCTCAGTTTAAATGTATTGTATGAATTGCCTTATAGATAAGCACTTGCCCTTGGCTTTTTGACGCGATCGACTCGGGTTCGATCCCACCTTTTGCCAAGTTTTTTTCCCCTCCCTTTTCAAATCTCGTATCACATCATAAAGGCATTTATTTTCAATAAAAATTAGGGAAATAATCAAAAAGTTGAAAATAAAGTATGGGGTAGGGTTAGGGTGGGTGTAGGGAGGGCTTTATTGTACCAATAAGGTGGCATCCATTTAATAATTTAAATTTAAATTATAATTTACACTCAATACGTTATTATTGCATACTGTTTTATAATGTACTACAATACTGAAGTGCAGATAATTGCCACTATTTGCAAAAAGTAGTATACTTGATAGTAGAACTCCTGCTATTTTAACATAGTGTAACTAGGTATTTGCACTTAGTGTAAATAGCATATTGCTAAAAATACTGCTATTTTCACTTAGTGTAAATAGAATCCATTGCTAATACGAGATTTGAAAAGGGAGGGGAAAAAAACTCGGCAAAAGGTGGAATCGAACCCAAGTCGAACTCATCACAAAGCCAAGGGCAAGCACTTATCCATCTGCACCACTCAAGCTGATATTTTACAGCCACTTTGAACTAAATCTAAATATACACTCAGTATTTTTTATTCCAGAGTAAAGGCAATTCATACAATACATTTAAACTGAGCTACTTTAGTACCATCTCCGAACTTTCTACCACGACTCTGCTGTTCTTCGGCTGGTTTTTCCTGTATACGTTGATTGACAGATGTCTCGTCCAATCAGCGGTGAGTAATCCCAAACCAATGGCGCTGTCTCAAACTATACCTACCTTTTCCGGTTTGTCTGAATTGTCGTTGTGTTTTCTGACTTGTTAATTTGTTTTCGGATTTGTCGTTGTGTTTTCTGACTTGTTATAATGTTTTCTGAATTGTTGTTGTGTTTTCTGAATTGTTATTTTGTTTTTTAGACTTGCATTTGCGTTTGTAATTTGTTATTTTGTTTTCAGAATTGTGATTTGCTTTGCACTTTACGGCCACCGTAGTCCTGACATTTTATCCTACTACCCGTCAGATTTTCCTACCAGGGTTTACTGCGTATGCGCACATCAATATTGCGTCATTTTTCTCATGCTAAACAATATTTAATGTATCTGCATTACTGTAAGGGTAGGTTTAGGGTTGGGGTAGGTGTAGACGTTAATAAAACACAATCGAATAGGTAGAAAAAAATATTTATTGTTGGTAGCTGTATCCCTTCTATCCACAACTGCGAATATAACACATAATTACTATATTTGCATTACTGTAAGGGTAGGTTTAGGGTAGGTGTTGACATTGATAAACCATAATTTGACAGGCAGCATTTTTCGTTGTCGAACTGTACTACCTACTGTTTTAATGGAAGGTAGCAAAATCTGACAGGATAGCAGAAATCGACAGAACATATGTTCAAACTGGAAACAACAGACTTTGGTGACGTATGCAGGACTTTAAACCTAATTTGCCTCCACTTTCCAGTACAATGCCTACATCTCAAAACCCAATCAACAACTGAAGCGTGGAACCAAGTCCACGTCCTTTTTTTGTTTGTTTGACAATCTATACACTCGAATGTACATCACAATACAAAAGAAAAGATCTGCACTACTTTTGTTTCATTGTGACTTTAAACAATTTTTTGGCAGTTGCTGCTTATCACAATTTAACAGAAGGTACTCCCATAATTTATGCCCTAAAAATTACATGGCGTGTAGGAAAGAGTATAGACCGTGCGTTGGAAAACTTAAGTTGTCAAAGAAACAGCTTTGTTACATATTTGTGGTTTTGCCTATCTCTGTGGTTTTGACTCTCTCTTTTAGCTACTCCCATTAGAGGTCGCTACAGCAGAATTATCCACAGCCATTTGGCACAGGTTTTACAGCAGATGGATGCCCTTCCTGCACTGCACTCCCAGCACTGAGTGCACTAATTTGCTTATTGTATATTAATACAATAAATTAAAGCAATAAGCCACAAGAAGCCATGGTTTACAGTGGAATTTATAACAGCTAAGGGGCGTTGTTAGTCACGACACGAAGCGGAGTACCCTCAGACAACTTTTATGATTAGATAAATGTTACCTGCAGGTGATTGAGTATTTTTCCATAATCCACAAAAGTTTCATTTCCTTGTAACAGCTATGTGAATAATAAGGCTAACACAGTAAATTAATAAAGAAAAATTACCATTTTCACAGAAATTTTAACTTTAAAATAAATCTATAAAATAATTGTATATAAAATATCTAGGTTTACTGGTAACGACCCTGACTCACAATACAGTGGGACACTGTAGGTCGTAGTTTTGGGTAGTGGGCCCAGCATTTATGAATTAAGAATGTCATTTTGTCCTGTGGTACCTTAAGTGGTAACCCACCTTGGAAAACCACAGATCCAGTGGTTGACATGAGCTTAATAATAATAATAATAATAATAATAATAATAAAAAAACAACAACAACAAAGGAATACGAAAGAGGTATGTAGTTGAAGTAGTGATACGTTTTTTTGGGGTACTTGCACATATTGGGGTGTTAGGGAAAGAGGTGGATGATAGCCAAAAATAACTTGATAAATTAGAAGCGGATGTTAATTGCCAATGGGGAAAATGGAAGTAAAAGCTACAATTACAAATGAATTAATGAACGGTCGAAAAGATGGTACAGTGGTGAAACAGGCAGGGTTTATAAAAAGTACTTCCTTATAAAGAATGCTAGATAGATGTGGTGGTAAAACCCAATTAAAACAATTTAACAAAATTTATAATTTTTACAATTTTGATTTTATTTCACTTTCAAGACAAATAAACACAAATTGGGAGGGGGCACATAAGTAAAAAAAAAAAAAAAGCTGTGAATGTATCCCAAGTAAATCTTGCTCACTGAGAAAGTGGTGTTGACTGCGTCTACTGCAAAAACATGTTCCACAAATTAAAACGTGCTGTTTCTTAAATATTTACTGTAAGTGCCTTTCACTCTTGATTATTCCAGAAGAACAAACAGTATTTAGACAATGCAGTGGTCCCTAGGCAAATATTGTGTCCTGGAGGCTGTTTTCTGCATTCAAGCCATATGACTTCAGAGGTCCTCATGTTTTTCGGGTGAGTCACCAGTTTGGGAACCTTCAGAATCAAAGGCAGCCACTTCCTTATTCTCTTCTGATGAAACACACACACACACACAAAGACATAATTGCAAAAGTATGAATTTCTGTGTAAAACAATGGGGAGTTAAGAATTTATTTATAGGGTGGAAATCTGTCCTCTTACTCTAACTTGTATAATTTGTTGATATAACGAGTATAAATGTTGATTGTTCTCTGGAAACCTCAATGGTGGTACAACCCAATCAGGGGCGTAGCCATCATTTCAGAAGTGAGGGGGACAGAAATGTTTGTTTATATATATATATATATATATATATAAATAAACTAACATTACAATATAACATTTCTGTAATCTATATAACCTACCAGTCAACAGTTTTTGAACAGTAAGATTTTTAATGTTTAATAAAGAAGTCTCTTCTGCTCACCAAGCCTGCATTTATTTGATTCAAAGTACAGCAAAGCAGTAATGTTGTGAAATATTTTTTCTATTTAAAATAACTGCTTTCTATTTGAATATATTTTAAAATGATTGCTGTGATCAAAGCTGAATTTCCAGCATCATTACTCCAGTCTTCAGTGTCACATCCTTCAGAAGAGACTTCTTTAAAAAACATTAAAAATTTTACTGTTCAAAAACTTGACTGTTGTATAGGCAACTTTAATTGTTCTCCAATTTCTAGCTTTTAATTGACTTAGAAATCAGATAACTGCTGGACAATAAACAATAATAATGATTTGTTTATATACTACAAACACTATCACAAGGCAGAATAGTTTCTATACTGTAATAAATGTTATGTCAATTAGCACTGCATTGTTCATATACTTTATTTATTACCTGAAGATTACTTGACAAACAAATAAACCATATATTGTCGCAATCGTATGTTTAATGTCTTCATGTTTCCAAACGTTTCTGTTTTCTGTGAAAACAACTGTTTTCATACAGCGATAGCGGGACGCTTTTGTCCATATTAGGGATTTCCTGGTATGACTTTCTGCGCGAGAGCGCCCTCCGGCTTCGAGTATGAATGAAACATAC
>NW_015505475.1:700104-701269 GCF_001515645.1 Sinocyclocheilus grahami
TGTTCACCAAGCCTGCATTTATTTGATCCAAAGTACAGCAAAACAGTACAATTTTGAAATATTTTTACTAGGCTATTTAAAATAACTATTTTTCTATTTGAATATATTTTAAAATGATTGCTGTGATCAAAGCTGAATTTCCAGCATCATTACTCCAGTCTTCAGTGTCACATCCTTCAGAAGAGACTTCTTTAAAAAACATTAAAAATTTTACTGTTCAAAAACTTGACTGTTGTATAGGCAACTTTAATTGTTCTCCAATTTCTAGCTTTTAATTGACTTAGAAATCAGATAACTGCTGGACAATAAACAATAATAATGATTTGTTTATATACTACAAACACTATCACAAGGCAGAATAGTTTCTATACTGTAATAAATGTTATGTCAATTAGCACTGCATTGTTCATATACTTTATTTATTACCTGAAGATTACTTGACAAACAAATAAACCATATATTGTCGCAATCGTATGTTTAATGTCTTCATGTTTCCAAACGTTTCTGTTTTCTGTGAAAACAACTGTTTTCATACAGCGATAGCGGGACGCATTTGTCCATATTAGGAATTTCCTCGTACAACTTTCTGCGCGAGAGCGCCCTCCGGCTTAGAGTATGAATGAAACATACACTGCAAAGAGTGTTTTGCGCTCCGCAATGTTCATCTCACCTTATTCTGGGTCTGAATAAAACATTAGATCATGCACAGACTATCCTGTCTCTTTGAATTTAAATCTATATTTATTCACACCGGCTCTTAAAAACCTCTACGCCCCTGAACCCAATGTTCAAGGAATAGTTAACCAAAACTAAACTGCTGCTTGTTATTTCTGCCATATCTTCATCTAAATTATGTATTTTTGCATTACACAGAAGTAGTATGGCATAGCATACAGCTAGTATATCAACAATTAAACATCAATCAAATCCAGCCTAGCGACGTACAAATAATGGACCCCTGGTCTCATTCTGCATGTGCTAAAACAGCGTGGTTTCGTAGACACCGAGTGAATGCGATAGATTGGCCTGCCTGCAGTCCATATCGGTCTCCCATTAAAAAATTAGTATCCTCAATTCCCAAACAATTAAACACTGTAATTAAAAGGAAAGTTGTTGTGAAACAATGTTAAAGGGGTCATATGATGCGATTTCAAGTTTTCCTTTC
>NW_015505475.1:701862-703361 GCF_001515645.1 Sinocyclocheilus grahami
AAATAATGATCTTTAAAAAAAAACATCATATGACCCCTTTAAATATTTTGGAGTGTGTTGCAGCCATCAAAACCAAAATCTGTTTATATTTACAAAATTAAATTGCCAGTGAAAACATTGGAATTTTTTCTTTGCACTTTAGTCAATTAAATGAAGGTTAAAGAGAATAAGCAACTAACATTTTGTTGATTTTATGGCATTTCACAAAACCTCTCAACTTTTCTGGAATTGGGGTTGTATTAAGATTGTCCTGACCATACCAACTGGGGGGGAAAAAACATCCTATATGTCATCCACCATTTTCCCATTGTTGCAAGTGTGAATTTGAGGAGCTGAGAATTTGAAGAAGTTTTTTTTTCACATTACATTTTGATTCTTTTTTTTTTTCCTTACAAGGGGCTGTTTGTGAGCAGTGAAAGACCTCTACAGCCCTGAAAGTCAGTGGAGAGCATGTCAACTAGACGAGCCCCAGAGACAGATCCCCAGCTAAGACTGCATCAACTAGATGACCATCGGCACAAGACCATGAGCACTAGACCTCTGCATAATCTGACCTGTGTTGCAGCCTGGAATTAAACCATGCCATGCTGGTTTCATCTGGCCAGAGGAGAACTGGTCCCCTGACTGAGCCTGGGTTCTCCCAAGGGTTTTTTTTCCATTTCTGTCACTGATGGGAGTTTTGGTTCCTTGCCACTGTCGCCTTTGGCTTGCTTAGTTGGGGACAATTGACTAATTGCACAGACACTATTGGAAGAGAGCTGAACTGGAAGATGACATCACTGAATCATCAATGAATTGACTTCAAAGGAAAAATGACTGTTATTGTCCTCTTGCATTATTGACAAACAATTTTCTTGTTTGACACTGTAAAGCTGCTTTGACACGATCTGTATTGTACAAAGTGCTATATAAATAAAGGTCACTTGACTTGTCTTGTTGTATAATACACTGCCTGATGCACACAAATATTTAATTAGACTAGCTTTAGCTTTGATCACAGTGTGAATTTGTCATGGCATTGTACCAGCAACATCACAGCATTTATTTCCATTAAGAGTTGCATTCTTTTTTGGCCAAGATTCATTGTGTGTATTGTACTCTTCATATGTAAAAATGATTTCTCACGCTCTCTGGATCACTTGTCATCCCTGAATATGAGCATGGGCACATCTTCCAAAATGTTTAAGAAATGAAAGCTACACAATGTATCAATTAGGATTCAAAGAATTGTTTCCAACATATAGCATGCCAGTAACATTAATCGCTGCAATAATGAAACCGCTTCCCCTTGTAACATACACACTATAGCATCACTTCTTTTCTCACAGTGTCTAAAACGATTCGTTCAAAGATAGTCTCTTTTCCGAGTACCTTCTCTGCTCTGATTGGTCAGATGGCTGGGTCTGTGGTGATTGGTCTACCACTGGAAAACAAAACTACACTATACTATATCTGAATTTCAGCACCTGAACCTTCCCAAGCAACTTGACTCAACGATC
>NW_015505475.1:703812-705792 GCF_001515645.1 Sinocyclocheilus grahami
GTAACAATTCAGATTATGGAACACATTCACTTTCAGATTTGATTAAAAAGAACAATGAGACCCTGCCCCAGCCTGGGAGAGGAGCTCGCAGGTGAGCACCTGGTGGGCAGTTACGAAAAACAACATGGGTCCATCTCATTGGTTAGATTGGAGCGGGCAGGGAGGACTAGCTTTTGGCTGCAAAAACTAGCTTTTGGTACATGGAATGTGACCTGGGAAAGGAGCTGATGTTAGTGTGGGAGGTTAGGCTACCAGCTAGATATAATTGGCCTAACAAACTTCTATGTACAGCTCTGGAACCAAATTCCTGGAAAGGGGTTGGACTCTCTCCTTCTCTGGTGTCACTCAGGGTGAGGAAACGGGGGTGGGAATATTGACCAATCCCCGACTCGATGCCATTGTCTTGGAAATTAATTATCAGTTGATTAATCTGTTATCGGCCAGTGTGGTCCAACTTAATTATACCTATTGGTAAAAATCCACTATTGGTTGACCTCTAGCTCCAATTATAGAGGGATCCCACTTCTCAGTCTGCCAGGGAAAGCCTATGTCAGAGTGCTGAAAAAAGAGATTCTGGCTGATTGTTAAACCTCAGCTGGAGGAACAACAATGTGGATTTTTGTGGATGATGTCATCCTGATGGCTTCATTGAGCCTTCAGCATTTACTTGGGCAGTTTGCTGTTGAGTGTGAACTAGTGGAAATGAGCACCTCTAAATCCAAGGCCATGGTTCTGCACAGGAAAAGGGTGGATTGGCCACTTCGGGTAGGGAGCGAGTTGCTTCCCCAAGTAAAGGAGTTCAAGTATACTGGGGTCTTGTTAATGAGTGAAGGTAGATTGGAGCATGACATTGACAGGAGGATTGATGCAATGGCAGCAGTAATTCAAGCTTATGGTGAAGAGAGAGCTAAGCCTGAAGGTGAAGCTCTTAATTTACCAGTCAATCAACATTCTAAACCTCACATATGATCATGAGCTCTGGGTAATGACAGAAAGAACAAGATTATTGGTACCAGCAGCTGAAATTAGTTTTCTCCATAGGGTGTCTGGGATGACCCGGAGAGAAAGGGTGTAAAGCTTGGACATCCGGGAGAGACTCGGAGTAGAGCTGCTGCTTCTCCAAGTTGAAAGGAGCTAGTCAAGGTGGTTCAGGCATCTGGTACTAGTACTAGATTTCTAATGTAATTACGTATTAAATTATATTTAATTTGAAACGTAGCACAGTAAAAAAAAAAAAAAAAAAAAAAAAAAAAAAAAAAAAAAAAGTACAATATTATGCTTTGGATTGTTCTGAAGTAAAAGTTTTCTAAATAAAAACACTTATAACTTACAGACACTTAAAGCAGAGTAAAAATACTTCACTACTGTCCGCCTCTGATAGTAAATAAGGTATTCGTTTGTGGTAGTTATGTTAAGGTAGGTAGGGTTAAGGGATCTAGAATATGGTCCTGCAGATAAAGGCAGAATGATGTGTGCTTTATAAGTAGGGGAACTCCCCTGTTTACAAATACTAATAAACAGCCAGTATGCTAGTAATCAGCTGCTAAAAAGCAACTAGTTACTAGTGAATAGTGTTCCCTATTCTACAGTGTTACTGAATTTTTATTTCTGGATGAGCTGTGTAAATACAGTGTATTTTCATTTACTATGAATGTGATCTAAAACCAGTAGTACACAATCACATAAAAATTCCTTCAGTCTTAACACACTCTTGGTCTTCCTGGTGTATTCACTGCCTCCAGTTGCTCATATATCCACAAGCACACGAAAGACCTACAACTCCAGTCACTGCCATTCAAGCTATTCCCTGTTGAAAAGGGATACCTGTGCAGGTACCTTCTTCATCCTTATAGCCATCAGCACAGGTGAGGCAGTTATTGGCACCAGGTCCTTTGCAACCAGAGCAGTTGGTATCGCATTCTGGGATATAAAATAACGGTAATATTGTTTTAAAGTGTCCTTGTTTGACATGTAATTATG
>NW_015505475.1:706370-748437 GCF_001515645.1 Sinocyclocheilus grahami
AAATTTAAGGGGGTCTGAATACTTTCCGTACCCACTGTAGGTAAAGACAAATGTATGGGCCTTAGAAATACATATCAAAATAGGCAAAAATTTATAAAGTTACATAGTTAATTTATAAAGTACTTGAATTGTCACTTAAGTTCAAAAATGCAAAAATCTTATACACGTGTGCATGTCCTGTTGCAAGAAGAAGAAAAAAAACCTTTTAAATGTGGATCCACTTTGTGCGAGTTAGGAATAAAATAACAGTAAAATAAGCATTGCTATATTTTATAATAGTGTATTATGATTAAGATATACAGTAAGTGTTTGTGTGTATACTATTACAAAATATAGCAATGTTTATTTAACTGTTATTTATTTATTATATCTAAAGTGTTACCGAATTTTCATTTCTGGATCAGCTGTGTAAAAACAGTGTAAGGCTCCATTTACAACAAAAGTGATAATTTACTATGAATGTGCTCTAAAACCAGCAGTACACCATCACATATGGCTTCCTTCATCCACACAATCCCAGTGTTCCTGGTATATACACTGCCTCGGTTGCCCACATATCTACAAGCACAGGAAAGAGCAAAAACTCTAGTCATTGCCATTCAAGATCTTCCCTAAAGAAAAGTGATACCTGTGCAGGTGCTTTCTTCATCCTTAAAGCCATCAGCACAGGTGAGGCAGTTACTTGCACCAGGTCCTTTGCAACCAGAGCATCTGATATCACATTCTGGGATATAAAATAAAAGTAACATTTTATTTATGCATAACTGACAGTTACTAACCATAACCCTAAACCTACAGTAAGCAAATGTTGGAAATTAATATTACTCTGTACTTATTGGTGTATGACCGTATATACCGTAATGACTGTATAAAGTATCCATCTTTAGAGATTTTGCTGTCACAGACCGCATGCAATTGCGAATTTGGGATGTGCAAGATGTTTAATAATTTTTTAATGCAATAGGGAGTGAAAAAGAACTCAATGCGGTACTCACGCACCATCATACACCCGAAGGTGCCTCTCTCAGACAGCATGTGTTTAACCAAAACACTGCATAGTCTTCACTGAATGAATCAAATATGAACTGATTCTTTCTAAAGATTCAAAACTGATTCAGTCAAGAGCAGTATGTAATATTTTTAAAAACAAAAATAAAATAAAAATAGCTATATCAAAATGCATTGTTGTTGTGAAATAAAATCTCATATCATGAAATAAGATGTTGATCATATCCTATGGGTTGCCAAAAATTAACACTGTATTTAAACAGACCTTTACAGGAGAAAGATCCTTCCGTGTTTAGGCAGTATTGGTTATCTTTGCATGGAGCTGGATCTTTGGTGCATTCATTGATGTCTGTAATGAAAAAACACAGGACCAATACAGGTAAAGACAAATGTATGGACCTTAGAAATACATATCAAAATAAGCAAAAATGTATAAAGCTAGTAAGTTAATGTAAAAAGTACTTGAATTGTCACTAAAGCTCACAACACATAAATCATATATATCATAAAAACATACACACACACACGTCCGGTTGCAAAAAGAAGAAGAAGAAAAAAAACAACCACCTTAAGTTAGTTAAGACTTTGGGTTGACAACTTACTTGCAGTTTTGGAACTAGCATGCCTTGAGCAAGCATGTTTTGGGTTAATAAGCGGCGAGTTTTAGATATACGTGATGGTAGGCAAACCCTGCTTTCTGGAACACACTCTTAGATAAAAATTGTCGTCATCGAATATTCAAAGTATGATGTTACTAATTTAGACTGTATCATCGCCTGATGTGGCTGCAAAAGATGTGTCAGGTTAATGCAGGTGCAAGGCCAACAAAGGCCAAAGCTTTGTGATTGAAGCACCAACAGATTTTTAGAAGAACCCAGGCAGGAACCGCACGTCTTGGACTAGAAATAGCCCCTAAATAGTGGTCAGCAACCTCTAGGAGGCAGAGGAAAGCAATGGTGGGGATAGAAGTAGGACAGAAGAAGATCTGATTAGAGCAGTAAGCCAGCAACAGCAAGGATGTTAGATCCATCTGCTACAACCTACTAAGTCCAAGAAATCCGATTAACCACCAATTCTGGTGGTACGGGACAGAGGATAACTGTCCCCCCTGCGAGGCTCCAAGGTCAAATTCCCAGCACATGTTGGCTGGCTGCAAGACTACCTTGGCGCAGGAATAGTATAGATGGAGACATGATCAGGTTCTGCATAAGATGCTAGAGATCCTTGAAGTATATGAAAACAGCCATGAGATGAAGTTAAAATACACTGATCTTGCTGTCAAGTGCAGGGAAAATGGACGGAGAACTACCATTTACTGAGTCCCCCTTGTGGAGGTTGGGTGTAAAGGACTCATGGGGAATATTAACACAGAATCTACTCAAAGACATTGAGATAGCTGGATCAGCCTTGAATACGTTTTAAAGGAAACGAAAGAAGCAGCAGATAAAGTAAGTTTCTGGCATCGATAAGAAAAAGTTATAAAACGGTGGTATCAAACTAAGCTCCTGGAGGGCCGCTGTCCTGCAGAGTTCTGCAGGACATTGGCCGTCCAGGAGCTGAGTTTGACACATAAGGGTTGAAAGTCACTGTCACTATGTCACTGTACTGCATCAGACTTATAAAGAAGGAATGTCTGGATGGGGAGGTAAAATGGGAGTTGCAGAGGTGGCAAGGAAATGGCTCACCACCAGGAGATATTCGGAGATTAATGGGGCAAAAAAAAAAATCTGTGAAAGTTGGCTCCTGGCTGAAACCTGCAGCTGGAACAAAGGCAAATCATTTATTTATTTTTCTTTTCCTATTCCTTCACTCAGAGTTCAGAGGTGCTTTTCCATTGGTATGTCAGAAAACAATACTTTGAATTAACAGATTGTGTTATAATATAATTGAGTATGAATTATTGTAAAAATGTCTCCAATAAGTAAAACACAATACCTATTAGATAAACATAGTATAGGAGTATCGAACATAAACAAACTGGTCAGAATAACAAAAGGATGACTGCAAACTATCCCTTACATAAACATCCATATCTAGACCATTAAATATTTTAGAACAGAACTATTAAAACGCATTCCCTATGTAAATGACTTGACTATATTAAAGGACTCTGGAATTTTAAAGCTTTTCCATGCGTTTTCCAGGCATTAAAATTATTATTTTTTTCTTACCAATGCATGCTCCTTCTTGGTCTTTCTCCCAGCCATTCCTACATTCTTTACAATCCTGATTGGTTCCTCCAGTGCAGCCAACACAAGACTCATGACACTCTCAAAAAACAAAAAGTAAATAAAAAGTCAAATTATATATAATCTCAATCTTACATTTTAAAGAATTTTTTTTAATTTAGATTTTTCTAAATTCTAAAACCTTTTTCCAAATTTCAGATTTTGAAATCTATATTTTCAAGGTGGTCTTAGACTTCTAGACCCCATTGTATATGGATAAATATATATTTTTTAGTTTTACAAATATTTTAACTAGGGGGTGTACTCAAAGCTGAATACCTCATTTGGAAAGGCACGGACAATAGCATAAAAACATAATGAATTCTACCAAATAATTAAAAAAATAAATATTTGTCATACACAGTCACGAGTTGTGCCTGCTGGATAACGGGAGAGCCAGGGATACTACAATATTATACATAAACTTCTAAAATCACTACAGAAAGAGTGTGCAAAGTGAATGGGTGTAAACTCTTTGAATAAAAGGAACATCACAATTGCAAATCAAATAGCAGTGTTGCTGTCTTTCGGTGTCTTTCAGAAATCAGAACTTAAGTAATATGAACTAAGATACTGAATATTGAAAATCGATGTGATATATACGTTCGTCTCAATTTCTCTTAGAGCTGGTCCATAATTTATGTATTCTATATTTGTTCAGATTTGTATTATGCATAGTAAAAGTTATTTGTAGTTTTCAGCCACTGAATATTGTTCTCTAATTTACCATTTCATAAAAAGTCCTCTTATTTGAGGTTGTGGACGATTGTCCAGACATAACTCTGTACACAAAGTTCTTCTGGAAAAATAAATGTAAAATAATAATAATTATTATTATCATCTTTTCCTTTGCTTAAAAAACATTTTCTTTAATACAAGGCATGTCTGTCAAATGAAAACAATAAAAGAGACAAAATTACACTTAAAACAAACTTCTAATGTAATTTTATGAACTTCCAGTGAAGTCCCACCTATTTCTGGTTTTATCAGAATACAGATACAAATAATTTTGAGACTGCTACAAATACAGATATTGGCTACACTGCACACCCCTAGTTATAACTATGAAACATATGATGCTCATCATGCTTATTTGGTGTGTACCTTTGCACAAGGAGAGTGTATCATTCCTCAGTGCACTAAAATAACCATCACTGCAGTCCAGACAAAACTCCCCTTCATATCCCTTATCACAACTGCACTTCCCATTTCCAGCCCTTGTTCCATCTCCATCACATTTGCCATTACCATGGCATGGTTTGTCAGCTCCTCCAATGCAAGCTTGAAATAATGCAAAACAAGAGACAATTTTACAAGTTTTCATAATCTCAAAATGGGGCCTTAAAGTCTGCAACAATGTGCGTACATGAATGGAAATGCTTCTAGCTATACAAACTTAAATCCATGTGTTCTAAAATCATATCACAACACCTTGCGCAAAGCATATACTGTATGCATTGGATTCACAGCATTGCCATAAAGGGGTACAACAGAAGACATTATAAGGACGGTGTTCCATCAACCAATTTTTTAAAGCTGATTTTCAGTGGTAAGCTTCATTTACATATCGGTTTGAAAATCTGTGGTAGTCAATGTGAAATTAGTCAACATATTACAAGGGGACATGGTGATGTAACAAAAGAGGAAAAATTATTTTTCAATCCATTTGAGTTCCCTCACATAATGCTTGCGTTCCCCCAAGAAACTTTGCATTTGTTTAAAAAAAAAAAAAACTTTTGTTTTTGCTAGTAAAAGTAATGCATTACCCCAATCAATTTTGCGTGCAAAAGCACTGCAATATAGTTTCCTTCATCTCAATGATTTCCATCAGCACATCCCCTTAAGGGCTCCGCAGCTTATAGCTAGCTACGTGAATCAAGTTTAATGGAACAGAGATTTGGAAGTAATTGTTTTGTCTCTCTTCAACACTGTAGTTTGTTACTTGTCACAGTAATGCAAAAACACATGTTAAATATCTACATAAGGACTGTGGACTTGCAATGCTTTGGCTAAGCATTTGTATACTTACTAAAATGTGTTAATTCAACACTTAGTACACTTACTGTTGCAGTCAGGACCAAATAAGCCTTTTGGGCAGCATACTTTGATGGTCTCTATACAAAACCACTTGAACAGATCAGGGTGTTTAGTTTTCCTGCAACAAATGCAAAAAAGTTAGATTTCTTTTTATTAATCCGATTAAATACAGTGGGGCAAAAAAGTATTTAGTCAGCCACCAATTGTTCAACAAAGCGACTGAAGCCCAAAGTATACATACATTGTCTGCGTGCCATATTGTATCGCACACGCATAGTGCGCAAGGTGTAAATTGTGTCATCAACAGAGTTCACACAGACTGTCCTTATGCACAAATCTCCCAATTTTGGGATTGTCACATAAAATACAGGACAGCTGGTCACCCTACCCTAGTATATGGATGCTGCTGCTTTGTCTTTCAGAGCGGTATACTTATACGGGACACAACAGATGCAGTAAAAAACAGCTCATGCACGGTCAAATGAAGTATGCTCAGAAAGGCTTGCCAATTCAACAGTGCACAAGACATGACGGCACGCAGAAAAATGAAGTATACCTCAGCCTTGAGAATGAAGTCTTCAGGTATTATGGTTCAAATTCTCCATTTGAGTTCCTGACCTCTTGAACCACCACGTCTCAAAGTGTTCCTCATTTTCTTCCAACATGTGGTTGCACTCAAAACTGCTGCTGTCACACAAGCCCTCCAATATTTCCGTCAACCTAATCTCACTAAAAAACACACACATTTGTGAATTGTAACCAGTCTATCCTGATAATCTGGGTCAAGATAATTAACTACAAGAGTGCATTTCATTATTTCATTAGTGCATGTAAGTAAATATTGCTTTAAGATGTTTTGTGTCAATTTATAACATTTCCTTACGTCTCACCTCAATTCATATTTGGAGAGTTTTCGCTCTTCCCATTCTGTGTTTCCACCACCAAAATTTTGCTTCGCTGTTTTTTCCAGACCCTGGCAAAAATTAATATATTATCACTCAACATATCTAAAGTGACCCTAATAAGTATTCAGACATTTACAGTAAATCACATTTAAACATACATGTCTAAATGTACCTTGCAATATGATATCAACATAACATTTGTAAACAAGTGATGCTACAGACTTTCTAAGAACTAACAGTTTTCTGAACCATTTGTGCATAAACAACTGGTTTCAATATGATATGTAGTTTATGTATGAAATCAGTTTCCCTCTAGTTTGCATGTGTCACATATGGACACGTTGTACTAAGGTATGACAATATTCAGACAATGTTTGCCCAGTTTTGAACGGGAAAAGTATCGTTTGACCATTTTATAACTAACAAACTTTATTTATTCAAATGAATTGCTTTAAAGATGCTATTTTCTTCAAGATAGATCGATCGATACACAGAAAGATAAATAGAAACATACAGACATACCTTGTCAAAATTGTCGACTAATTGTCTGCATGTTGAGCATAATGCGTTAAAGTCCTTTGTATACACAGATCCAAGTGGTAGAAACAAAATAATACAACTCAAGCGAAAAATACTATATGAGTGTAACATGCTTTCTTGTCTAGCTCAAAGGTTGTCCAATAAGAAAACACTGTTTTTCTAGGTTGTCTTCACCCAGTTAAGATGCCCTGAATCAACATCTAGTGTCTGAAATTATGACACGTTTATTATAAAGATATGTAGATTGTCATTTTCAGAAATTTCCATGCCGCCTTCTCACCAGCTAGTCATTCGGATTTCCGCGTCAGCCCATCGGTAACATTGTGTCTTTATGTAATTGGAGAGTTCTCCTGGCCATCAACGTGTGAGCCAATGAAATGCCGCCACGCACGGGACAATCAAAAAAAGATATTTGTAAGCCTACGTCACAATTCGCATGCTGTCCGAACTATCCGAGATTAGTATTTGTGTGTCCAAAATAGGCTGAATTATTAATACCGGTATATGCCATTAAGTTGCAGACGATCTGTCTTTTCACAAGCACCGGAAAAAATTAAAACCTGAGTGGTTCATAATCAACATGTTAAGAACTGCGTGCTTTTTACGCTGTAAATTATTTTTATTATTTTCTTTCATTTATATGATATGAAATAGTTAGCACTATGTATTAAACCGTGTGAAAGCTACAAACAGAAATAACAATCATGAATACAAATATAGTGAAGATCAGATGAGAAATGTTGCATTGATCTGGAAGTATGATGAGCACAAGTGATGCTGCCATACCAGAAAACTATAAATTAATACTGTGCACTATTTATTTATTTATTTTTATATTTATTTATTTCCCCAGTTTGATTCTAATTTTTGACAGGTTTTCACTTTTTTAACTGCTAGGGAATCATCAGATGACATCAACGTTAACTTTAATGATATCCATGTAAAACATGAGCAAAGCTGACACTTTTCAACACTGAACTGATTTAGACTGAATAATGACTATTTACTATTGTCTTTTTAGAGCTGCTTTACAGCAGAACTGAATTTTGTTTGCACTTTTTTTCTTGTTTGCCACTGTAAAGCTGCTTTGAAGCAATCTGTATTTATAAAGTGCTATATAAATAAAGGTGATGTGACTTGACTTGCCTGTCCATTAAGAAACATAGGGTAGCATAAATTATATAAAATAAGGAATAAAGAATTGAGGAGTGCATATGCCAGAGGATGCACAAAACTATGCATCAAAGGGAGTCTGTGGGTAGTAAGTATGTGTTCTCATTCCTTGTTTGGGCCTTGTTAAAATATTGTGGTAGATATGAAGGGGAAAAAAGTTCATTCATCTAAGACCCGAACAATGAAAATATTTAGTGGCTAGCCAGGTAAGACTGAGCTCAGTTCGACCCCACTGTAGATATTCTGTACCTCAATCGGTTTGTAGCAACAGTTTTGGCACTACACAAACTGCTGCATCAAAGTTGCAAGTATTCAGATTTGTTGTTCACAGCTATTGCATTACTGGAATAGCTAAACCTGTGTCCACAAACAATTTGGGTCATTTCAAACCTAATAAGGCTTGAAAACAATCAAAGATGTGCTTGTTAATGCCATCAGAAAGCCAAGCCAATAGTCTCGCCAAATTGAAAAACTGTGCATTAGAAAGAAAAAAATATATTTATTTTTTAATAGCTGCAAGCAACGGCCATTGGGGTCCAAGCATCAATGGCTCATACAAAACGGTCAAACAATTGCCATGTAGGCTATTTCGCCAAATGTAAAATATTTTGCAAAGGCAACAATTTTCAATGAAACAATTACAGAAACACATGCTATACATGCTAAACAAAACACAGAGAAATTAATTTGTGTGTCTACTGCATGTTTATTCATGTTATTTACTGCATGTTGAATCATTTAGATAGAGAAAAGATTAGATGTTGAAAGTTTTCTTATCCTGTTGCTTCCTCTGTTGGACAACATTAGTATTACAGCTTTCATTCGCAAGTTGAAACACTATGGCTGCATTTTGTGCGCATACGGTACACCTTTTTGTAAAAATCGCAACAGCAGCGGCCGAGACACTTTTAACTTTAATGTGCGAGGCTTCTGAGGCTTCTGGTGTACAAAAACAGTCAGTGATGCAGCTTTATACTGCAAACTGGTATTTTGTTATCATGTTACTTTAATTTATTTTCATAATCATAAACACACTTTGTGTGTGGCGTCTAATACGTTTCGCACATTCACAGAAAATAGCGTACTTCTGCGTTGCAAAATAAGGTGGACAGGCAAGGCATATGAAAAGAATCACACATCACCGTATCTGAGTGTCTTGAGATGATTCGTGTGTATGGAAAAGGAATTTTTCGAAAAAGTAGCTGAAACAATTTATAGACAGAAGTGAAACCCAGAGCCGTGGAAAAACAAAACTTTGAATTGAATACACAAGTGAAGTAAAAAAAAACAACAACAACAAAAAACACCACAAGTCACAGAAAACGTTCGTGGCGCCAAGCACCGCCCATGTCATAACTTTGCGTTTCTGTCAATTTCTATTCTACCCCTTTATTTCTTTAGCTTGAACTTTTGCGCACGCGCCGTGGCAGTACAACTAGTACGTAAGTACAGATTCATCACCCATGTGCGCAAGATATACAGAAGATGGCGGTAATACTCCTAAGGAGTGAACGTCCATTGAACAAAAAGAAGAAGAAGAAGAAGTACAACTAGTGCAGTAGGTGGCGGTATGCACCTATGAAGTTGGTTCGCAACCCGCCATAAAATCAAAAGAAGAAGAAGAAGAAGAAGTACAACTAGTAGCCGGCTATGATGGCTCGAAAGGAAGCTGCAAATGAGCGTCCTCTCTTAATTTTTATCATCTGTATTGTATTTATACATTTGTTTATCTGTCCTTACACCAAAGTTGAGGAAAGTTTTAATTTACAAGCAATTCACGATGTTCTGTATCACAGATTTGATTTTGAAAAGGTAAGTGCTAAAATGTCAAAAACGATTATTACTATTTTTTTAAAATCATGTTTAACCTTAAAACAGGCATTTAACTATTTAAATTATAACGTGTTCTGTTTGTTAATCCTGTGTTTTAGTGCGTTAAACCTAAGCTAGAGATCTGATTAGATTTGCTAAGAGTGCTGCAGCTGTGACGTCAAACCCGGAAGAGAGTCCCGTGGTGAATTATTAACTGCTGCAGCACTCTGTTGTAGTGCTGGTGCTTAGTGTTGTATAGTATTGAAACAACTAGACCTACATGAAGACTTAACTCCTTGTTATTACTGTTTCTCCAGTATGACCATCATGAGTTTCCTGGTGTGGTTCCACGTACGTTTCTCGGACCCCTGTTCATATCAGCACTCAGTGCAGCAATGACTTGTATGCTTGCCCTCTTTCAAACACCAAAGTTTTACACTCAGATCCTCGGTATGTCTGAGATCACAACCTGTAGCTTTAGGCCTACATGAATCTCCTTTTATTTGTTTCAGTTTCATCTGCTTTATGTTATTCTTTGTTCCACAGTGAGAGGAGTTCTTGGACTATGTGTGATTCAGTCACTATGGCAGATGCAAAGAGAGGTCCGGAAGCAGTTTGGGTCAATGGTGGCCAGTCTGTTTTGCTTTATCTGCATCACACAGTTCCATCTGATGTTTTACAGTACCAGAACCCTCCCAAATGTGTTTGCTTTGCCTTTAGGTACAGACTCTATAAAGTACAAAGTATTGTACAAAGTATTTTGGAGCAATATTTAAAGTTTTCTATTAGCCGTTTTGTTATTTTGACTTAGAAAACAAAGCTAAAGCAACTTGACTTGCTGACTTGCTTTATGAATCATATTCATAAAAAATTTCAGTGTGTAATGGCATCTTGTTCTAGTAATACATTATTTTGTCTAACTTAAATTTTAGCATTAAACTGTTTTTCCAAATTGTGTTTTATTGAATAGTTTTGCTGGCATTCACATCTTGGTTGGGCCAGAGACACGGTGCCTTCATTTGGCTCTCCGCATTGGCCATTATTGTGTTTCGCTCTGAATTGTGTCTCTTCTTTGGCCTGATGTTGTTGCTGTCACTCCTGAGCGGGAAACTCCATTTTCTACAGTTGCTTTACCATGCCGTACCTGCTGGTCTTTTATCTTTGGGTCAGTGATGCACAAGTGCTTGTTTTCTGTATTTTCTTAGTATTTTGTTAGTATATACTGTAATTGTCTAAAGCTAAGTTTAGACTTTTCCATTTGTTCATATATTTTGCTTCTCGTCATGCACGGACAAAGACCTTCACAGACTGAAGTGTATTTGCTGTCTTTTGTAGGTCTCACTGTCATGGTTGACACAGTTTTCTGGAATAAGCTGCTCTGGCCTGAGGGTCAGGTACTATGGTACAACACTGTCTTGAATAAAAGCTCCAACTGGGGAATATCCTTTTGCAAAATTCTTTTAAAATGCTTGTAGTTTAAAGGAATAGTTTAGTCAAAATAAAATGTTCTGTCATTGTTTCTCATGACAATCCAAGCCCTTATGACTTCTGTGGAGCACAAAAGGAGGAACTGGTTGCTCTTTTCCAATTACAATGAATGAGCCGGAGATTTCAAAATTTAAAAATGACAAAAAAAAAAGTATTTTTGTATAAATGCAAAAATACTAACAGTCCATACTTTACTAGTCCATAGGACTAACAGGTTTGTGAGGAGAGTGCATTTGTGTGGGATAACATAAATAATGGAAAGGGTGGAGAAAGCTGCTTATTGCATGTACATGCTAGTTAATAAAACTGCTAACAGTGCATATAAACACAAATGCCGTTTTCTTGTCTTGAGCAACTTTCTTGCAATAAACGGTTTTGTTGTGTGCATTGTAAACTCTTACTCAGCGTTTCGGGCTCAGTGGCTCTCAAGGTAATAGCTAAGGCTTTTACAGCTGAATGTGGAAGAAAAACTTGTATTCTGCTTCTGCATTCTTTTTTATGCTTAAAACAATTATCACATGAGTAAATGTGACCAGTAAACTGTTGTGTTCCAAAGAAGAAAAAGTGAACTACAGATTGTAAGCGAAATGAGGTTGAGTAAATGATGACAGAATTTTTTTTAACTTTGGGCCAACTAAACCTTTAAAAACAATGGTAATGCATTACTATTATCATAAAAATACAGCATGATTCTGTCTCCTGTCAAAATTTTGTATCTTTCCTTGACTTCTTTTGTGCCTCAAACTTTCCCTTTTCTGTGGTACTTCTACTCTGCTCTCCCTCGAGCTCTTGGCAGCACAATACTATTTATTCCACTTGGCCTGTTGGATAGACGAACAAGAAAACCGCTCATCGTAACTGTAGGCTTTATTCTGCTGTACTCCTTTCTGCCCCACAAGGAGCTCCGTTTCATCATCTACACCTTCCCTGTGTTTAATATGATTGCTGCCTGCGGCTGTTCCTTTATGTAAGTTGAACGTATTTTGATAGTAATGATTTGGTAGCTGTATTGAATTTTCTTGCATGAAACCCATTTTACTTCTATAATTTGGTGTATTTCAGAGTGAAACACAATAGTGAATGAGAAAAATGTATAAGATTTTATTTTGTCCATTTGAGTCTTTTGATGGGAAATTAAAAACTATGGGTGTACCTGAATAGGGCCAGACTGAATGAGAGTTTGCTAAAACAAAACCTTAGTTGTTAGCATTTTATAGCCTACTTGGCCTAAGTGACATGAGAGCAAAAGGGAATAAATGTAAAAAGAACGTTACAACAGTCCTTTATGTCCCTTAGTAGCAAGCCTAATAAGATAACACTGATAAGGATAAAATATTAGGGATGTAACGATATTATCCATATTGTGATATCGTGATAGCAACACTGTCTCGATATTATCGTGGTCACATATGAAACGTAGGTCTTCTGGGCAAAAAGTGTAGTTTTAAAAATATATTTAAACTTCTTATTTTAACATAAAAGGCCTTTAAAGTTGTGTTTTGGGCCATTATGCTTTGGCACAGTATTTGTCAAACAAAACGGAGCTCTTAATTTTGAACTCTCAAAGTGCATTAGATAGAATAATTTAACTTTAAAATGTACACTATTTTCATTTTTTTCAATTGTCTTTTTAAAAAAAAAAACCTTATAGGAGGAACTGGTTGCTCTTTTCCAATTACAATGAATGAGCCGGAGATTTCAAAATTTAAAAAAGACAAAAAAAAAAAAGTATTTTTGTATAAATGCAAAAATACTAACAGTCCATACTTTACTAGTCCATAGGACTAACAGATTTGTGTGGGATAACATAAATAATGGAAAGGGTGGAGAAAGCTGCTTATCGCATGTACATGCTAGTTAATAAAACTGCTAACAGTGCATATAAACACAAATGCCGTTTTCTTGTCTTGAGCAACTTTCTTGCAATAAACGGTTTTGTTGTGTGCATTGTAAACTCTTACTCAGCGTTTCGGGCTCAGTGGCTCTCAAGGTAATAGCTAAGGCTTTTACAGCTGAATGTGGAAGAAAAACTTGTATTCTGCTTCTGCATTCTTTTTTATGCTTAAAACAATTATCACATGAGTAAATGTGACCAGTAAACTGTTGTGTTCCAAAGAAGAAAAAGTGAACTACAGATTGTAAGCGAAATGAGGTTGAGTAAATGATGACAGAATTTTTTTTAACTTTGGGCCAACTAAACCTTTAAAAACAATGGTAATGCATTACTATTATCATAAAAATACAGCATGATTCTGTCTCCTGTCAAAATTTTGTATCTTTCCTTGACTTCTTTTGTGCCTCAAACTTTCCCTTTTCTGTGGTACTTCTACTCTGCTCTCCCTCGAGCTCTTGGCAGCACAATACTATTTATTCCACTTGGCCTGTTGGATAGACGAACAAGAAAACCGCTCATCGTAACTGTAGGCTTTATTCTGCTGTACTCCTTTCTGCCCCACAAGGAGCTCCGTTTCATCATCTACACCTTCCCTGTGTTTAATATGATTGCTGCCTGCGGCTGTTCCTTTATGTAAGTTGAACGTATTTTGATAGTAATGATTTGGTAGCTGTATTGAATTTTCTTGCATGAAACCCATTTTACTTCTATAATTTGGTGTATTTCAGAGTGAAACACAATAGTGAATGAGAAAAATGTATAAGATTTTATTTTGTCCATTTGAGTCTTTTGATGGGAAATTAAAAACTATGGGTGTACCTGAATAGGGCCAGACTGAATGAGAGTTTGCTAAAACAAAACCTTAGTTGTTAGCATTTTATAGCCTACTTGGCCTAAGTGACATGAGAGCAAAAGGGAATAAATGTAAAAAGAACGTTACAACAGTCCTTTATGTCCCTTAGTAGCAAGCCTAATAAGATAACACTGATAAGGATAAAATATTAGGGATGTAACGATATTATCCATATTGTGATATCGTGATAGCAACACTGTCTCGATATTATCGTGGTCACATATGAAACGTAGGTCTTCCGGGCAAAAAGTGTAGTTTTAAAAATATATTTAAACTTCTTATTTTAACATAAAAGGCCTTTAAAGTTGTGTTTTGGGCCATTATGCTTTGGCACAGTATTTGTCAAACAAAACGGAGCTCTTAATTTTGAACTCTCAAAGTGCATTAGATAGAATAATTTAACTTTAAAATGTACACTATTTTCATTTTTTTCAATTGTCTTTTTAAAAAAAAAAACCTTATTGTGGCCTTCATATCGTGCAATATTATCATATCGTGAGATTTTCATATCGTTACATCCCTACAAAATACCTATGATTTTTGTCCTGTTAGCTTAATATATAAGAACACTAGACATTTCGTTTCTTTTTTGATTAGCAAAAAAGATTGAAGGGGTCATGAACAGCATTTTTTCAATGTTTCCTGAGATTATACTCAGGGTAGGGCTGGACAATAATTCAATATCAATATGTATCGCGATATAATTTTTTTAAATAACGGTGATATGATTTTTAAACACATTTCCGATATTTTGATATACATTACCAGTGTTTCCCATACATTGATTTATTTGTGGCGTTTGACTTCGTTGAATAAACATGAGCGTTGTTTTATATGAATGTATCTCTGAAGGGAACCGACTGTCTTCAGAATAGTTTAGATGGCATTTTTATCTGATAAAGTACCGTTCATGAGCGGAGCTGCTTTGTTTACAGCCATTACTGGAGAAACCGTTAGTTCCACCGCTCTCACAGTGCCTCCTGCTGGCAGGCAATCAGTTTGCATTTTCATTCACCACTCAACATGCTTTTGTTGTTGCTCTATTTTTTTGTTTTCTGAAGCAACTCGGAGCATGTTTCATACTCGTTATCCTGGTTAATGCACGTTTCAATCTATAAAAATAATCAGCCTACACTAACAGTCAAAGGGTTTTGAACTGCAAGATTTTTAATGTTTCTTAAAGGGGTCCTATTATGCTCTTTTCCAAAGTCTTGATTTTGTTTTGGTGGTGTACTAGAACTGGCTCTCATACTAGGTTGTTTGAAAAACACATTATTTTTCACATTTTAAATTATTACAACACCTCTCTCCCCAGTCTGGCATGAACGGTGTTATAATCAATGATACAGTTTACACCACTCAACAAATCTCTTATTACACTGTGTTTTCACTATGTTAGTTATACCGTGGCAACAAATGGGACAAACAAATCTGATGTCAAAATAGATCTTGGAGTGTAAATGCAGACTGATAGACTTGCCACTTGTTCTGTATGAGTTTCTTTGTTCTTCATTTTATTACTAACTTTTCACTTGACCTTTTTAAAGCAATTTTTACTTAATTGAAAAATATTTGAAGGCTGCATGCTGTTTTAATGATTAATGCTGTTTTAATGGATTATTTACTTTTTAAAACTATTATTCTATCTTCATATTTTAACTAGTTTTCAAATAGAACATTATTAAACTTAATTAAAAAATATTGAATTGAAATTGAATTGAAGTTACAATAAAATGGAAGTAGAGACAGAGCTTTTGTTTTTATATTGTGATGTACATCCGAGTATAACAGATTATTGAAAAAAAGAAAAACTTTTGGATGGGGAATTCTATGCATCAGTTGTTGATTGGTTAAGATTTGTCAGACTGATTTTAAATGTGCCAGTTGAACTCAAAAGTGGAGGAAAAGGAAGTTTGCAGGTGGAGAATTCCTGCATACGTCACCAGAGAGAGAGTTTTCTCTGAAAAGCCCTTTTATTATATTTTGATTAAACATTACAAGGTCAAATTTTTTAAACGTAAAAGAATCTGAAATACATTACCCTAATTTCTGAAATACACGAACCTTGTTTTGTGTGGACGTACTGTATTATTTGTCAGTGCTTCTGAATTTCAGTAAATGATGGGCAGTTTTAGTTAACACAACCCCTAGTTATGCTGGCTAACTTTTACTTGATTTTATAGATACGGCTATTCATTTTGCTCTAATTGGTCCTGCACTCCTATAGATAATTTTAATGCACTTTAGTATCAGATTGGTCTATCAAAATAATACAAAATCTTGCAAATGAGTTGTTTGTTTGTTTTTATTTTATTTAAAAGGGACAATACACATTAATTAACATGAGTAAACAAGTCTACTATGTAAATGTGCCAGATTTAATCATTCAGGCTAATTTTCATCTGCAGTCCCTGGCAGGTTGATGGTAAGAACCATAATCCACAAATACACAAAGCAGAAACAAACATATTACAAAAACCAGAATACAATAAATAAAAAAAATACAGAAAAAAAACACTACTACAAATTATGATGACATATTTGATTATCCAATAACCACCCTTTTACCGATTCAGAAAAAGGAGCAAGAGATATAATATTTCTTAATTCTATGGGTATAGTATTCCAAGTATGTACTGCTCTATAAGAAAATACTGATTGCCCAAAAGTAGTACATCTATGTGGTATTATACAGTCCCCTCTAGTAGTGGCTCTAGTAAAAGAATTCAAATTTTCCTGATAAATCTATTAAGTGGGAGCAGAGCCAAACCATGCAAAATTTTGAACACAAGTAAAATATCTGCAAATTTAATCATTTTCCCAAATTAAAAACCCATATTTAGTTAAAATTTCACAATGATGATATGAATGAGACATTTTATCCAATATTTTCAAAGCCTGCTTATAGAGTCTTTCTATTGATTGCAAAATAGTCCCACCTGTCTGTGTCCAACTGATGAGACAGTAATTCATATGTGAAAAAAAAATCATAGCATTAATGTTTAACTTTGAGGCCTCAGCGGTTAAATTATTCCTAAAATATCAAAAATTTGCCAAATTAAATTTTATTCCCAACTATTTTAATAGTTTAAAATAGTTTTTTAAATGTAAGTTGTGAATCAAGTATTATACCTAGATATTTATACTCTTGAACTACTGATAACCTTTTACCTGCAACTGTGACATCTGGATCTGGATCTCTATATGCAGACTTTAAAAAAAAAAACATACATACAGTTTTGCTAACATTAAGATGTAAACACGATTTTTTTAACCAATTTGTAATCTTATCCATTTCTGCTGATAATTAATCTGCCACTTGTTTTTTAGTTTTAGCATGCAAGTATATAATTGTATCATCAGCATACATCTGGCAATTTACAGCAGGTGCACAAACATCAGGCAAATAATTAATATACAAACTGAATAACAGAGGACCTAATATTGATCCTTGAGGTACACCAACTGAATTAATAAGTGACTGTTGTCTATCCGTTAAATATGATTTTATCCATTTAATTACTCTTGAGAAATTATAATTTAACAACTTTTTAATTAAAATCTCATGATTTACTGTGTCAAATGCTTTCCTTAAATCCAGAAAAACAGCTCCCACCACACCACCTTTATCTAATTTTGCTTTAATATTTTCCAAAAGAAGACAATTTGCGGTTTCTGTTGAATGGTACTTTCGAAAACCGAACTGCATAGGATGCAATGAAAATGATGTGTTATTTAAATGTAATATTATCTGTTCGGAGATCCATTTTTCTGCAATTTTTGAAACTGCGGGTAGAATACTAATGGGTCTGTAATTACTAATTGACATATTATCTCCCGATTTAAACACTGGTGTAATAACTGCAGTTTTCCAAGCACTCGGAAACACTCCTTCATTCATAGACCAATTTATAATTTTTAAAATTGGAGGAATAAGTGCCTCTTTATAAGTTTTTAAAAATATTGTATCCATTCCATACACATCTTTTGCCCTTGAACTATTAAGAGAAGTAATAATCATGTGTATTTTGGTATTTGTCAATTCTTTAAAAGTCAAAATTGAAGCATTAAAATTTATAGGTATCGCTAAATCTTTTGAATCAAATACATTCTTAATTGAAGTTTTTGTAGAATCTATAAAATGATCATTAAACACTTCTGCCACCTTTTTTGAATCATTAATCATATTTCCATCTATATTTAATTCTATAGTTTTATGTATCTTAAATGTTCCTGTTAATTTCCTTAAATTCTGCCATATTTCTTTAGTATTTCCTTTTGCTTCACTAATAGTCTTAATAAAAAAAGTAGCTTTCGCCTTTCTAAGTTCCTTTACAACCTTATTTCTTAATGTGGTAAATAAACGCCTATCATGTTCCGTTCTAGACCTGAGGGCTAACTTAAGAGCATGATCCCTTTGCTTCATAAGTAATCGAATTGTTTCATTTAACCAAGGTAAATATTCTCTTTGTCCTGGTTTTATTTTTACTTTCCTTATATAACTGTTTATAATTTTTTGTGTTTCAGTCATAAAAGATATACAATTTTGATCTACTCCTTCATATGTTAAATATGCATCCCAGTCTATTTTTTTAAATTAATCTGCCACTTGTTTTTTAGTTTTAGCATGCAAGTATATAATTGTATCATCAGCATACATCTGGCAATTTACAGCAGGTGCACAAACATCAGGCAAATAATTAATATACAAACTGAATAACAGAGGACCTAATATTGATCCTTGAGGTACACCAACTGAATTAATAAGTGACTGTTGTCTATCCGTTAAATATGATTTTATCCATTTAATTACTCTTGAGAAATTATAATTTAACAACTTTTTAATTAAAATCTCATGATTTACTGTGTCAAATGCTTTCCTTAAATCCAGAAAAACAGCTCCCACCACACCACCTTTATCTAATTTTGCTTTAATATTTTCCAAAAGAAGACAATTTGCGGTTTCTGTTGAATGGTACTTTCGAAAACCAAACTGCATCGGATGCAATGAAAAGGATGTGTTATTCAAATGGAATATTATCTGTTCGGAGATCCATTTTTGAAACTGCGGGGAGAATACTGATGGGTCTATAAATACTAATTGACATTATCTCCCAATTTAAACACAGGTGTAATAACTGCAGTTTTCCAAGCACTCGGAAACACTCCTTCATTCATAGACCAATTTATAATTTTTTTAATTGGAGGAATAAGTGCCTCTTTATTTTTTAAGTTTTTAAAAATATTGTATCAATTCCATACACATCTTTTGCCCTTGAACTATTAAGAGAAGTAATAATCATGTGTATTTTGGTATTTGTCAATTCTTTAAAAGTCAAAATTGAAGCATTAAAATTTATAGGTAAAGCTAAATCTTTTGAATCAAATACATTTTTAATTGAAGTTTTTGTAGAACCTATAAAATGATTATTAAACACTTCTGCCACCTTTTTTGAGTCATTAATCATATTTCCATCTATATTTAATTCTATGGTTTTATGTATCTTAAATGTTCCTGTTAATTTAATTTAAATTTTGCCATATTTCTTTAGTATTTCCTTTTACTTCACTAATAGTCTTAATAAAAAAAGTAGCTTTCGCCTTTCTAAGTTCCTTTACAACCTTATTTCTTAATGTGGTAAATACACGCCTATCATGTTCCATTCTAGACCTGCGGGCTAACTTAAGAGCATGATCCCTTTGCTTCATAAGTAATCTAATTGTTTCATTTAACCAAGGTAAATATTCTCTTTGTCCTGATTTTAGTTTTACTTTCCTTATATAACTGTTTATAATGTTTTGAGCTTCAGTCATAAAAGATGTACAATTTTGATCTACACCCTCATATGTTAAATATGTGTCCCAGTCTATTTTTTAATTGTTTTTTCAAGACTATCTAACTGACTTTTAGGTATTTTATATTTTTCTACCTTCTTTTCAGATATTAAATTAAATCTGGTTTTACTGAGCTTTCTTACAATCAAAATCATATTGTGATCAGATAGTCCAGTTACCAGATTATAGCATTTCTTTATCCTTTCTGGTCTATTTGTAAAAGCCAGATCAATACATGTTTCTGAATATCTAGTTAGCCTGGTTGACCCTTCAATAATCTGTTTAAAATCATAATGACCAGTTAAAGTTTTTAATTTCTTCCTTTGTAATTTATCCTTCCAATTTACATTAAAATCTTTTCCTAGATATGACAAGAAGGAGAATTTGACTCTTGAAGATGCAGTTATAAAAACATATTCACACCTGTTAATGGAAGCAAATGCAACTAAAATATCTCTGCTCAAAGACTCTCACAAACCTTTGGTCTTCTTCTCAGGATACCAAAACCTCGTATTTGAGATGTTCCAATTTCCACCTATCAAAATCAAGCTAAACAACAAGCTTGTGCTGCTAGAAAGACACTCAAATAATGAACCCAGATAGTGAAAGCCTGAACTGAAATTGTTACAATAATAATTGAATAAAATATTCCATATGCAAAGACAAGGACAAATAAATGCTTACAGAAGTGGTTCTCTGAATTCTTTTGATGGTCTGTTTTACTGACAGGGGAGACATCCTGAGTTAAGGTGTTTGAATAGCAATGGTCATTTGCTCGCTGCTTCCTTTTGTAAGCAATGTAAACATGCTATTACTATGCCTCCCAGTATGCTTTGCACGAGTGATAACTGTGGTTTCAGACTTTAATGGCACTTAAAATCATCGTTTATGTCGTTCCAAACCTGTATGACTTTCTTTTGCAGAATACAAAAGATATTTTCAAGCTGGTAACCAAACCGTTGTGTTGAGCGTTGACTTCCATTGAATGGACAAAAATTGTTGTTCCACAGAAAAATGGAAGTCTTACATTTGTGGAATGACAAATGGGTGAGATTATACCATCCCTTTAATCGTACATATATAAAAAATTTAATCCAACCATTTTTCCAAAAAGATTGTGCTATGTAGTCATCTAAACATCTCTGGCTGAAGGCAGAGGAACACCCAGGACAGATGGCCTATCCATCACATCCTTTTTTCAGAATTGCAATCAGTATACTAAAGTTCAGCAAAGCATCAAATACCACTAGTCCTATGGCAACTATAGTCCTTGTATAGCTATGTCCTCTGTATACAACTAGCCCTATTAATACCTAAACCTCTTTCCCCACATTTTCTGTTTGGATTAGAATTAGATACAGATTTAGCTAAATAATCCAGATTTGGAAAATATAGAATGCATAAGGTGACAATAATTAAAAACATTCACAAGACCAAGATCTGAAACAGGAAATTTAAAAGCAACATGGTTTAAAAGTGTAAAGTTTTATTTACAAATTACCCCATAAAATCAAATAAAACAACTAATTGTTCCAGTCTCAATTATTTCTGTCAAATTATATTTTGGAATTTTATAAAATTTACAGTACATTTCCTTAATGTCCCATAATTTAAGAGGGAAAAAAAACGATTTGTGCTTAACAAATTTTCAAAAAAAGTTTTTAACCTGAAAGTACAGCATTACGTACATTTTGACAGATACAAACAAAAATAAAAATAACCTTAATTCTAACAGTACCACGAACCACAAAAATCACAGAATTAAATAAAATACATTTAAAACATCTCTCAGTCACAGCATTTATTTTGGGTCATGTATTTATATAAAAACAGTATTCAGCATGTAGTTTCAATTTTATAAAATCATTTAAATCAGAAGACTATGACTTGCTTTGCACATCATTTAATATTTACAGCATGTTGACCTGAAGTAGTTTGTATAAGGCACAAGGAGAGAGAAGACAAAGATAAAATAAAATTTATAAAAGGAAAGTACAGCAACAAACAATAACTGCCCCTATAGCTAGCTAACCCTCCCTCCCTGAAAACATTTCACCAGAAATAAGACTCCAGTTATCAAGTGTACTTAACAGTAGTACTCAAGCAATCTTTTATTCAATTAAATATCATCCAAATGCTGTGTATTGAAGAATATGAACCTCAGTAAAATGAATTGTTTAGTTAGGCCTTCTCAGAAAAGTTACTTGAGTGGTCCTAGGTTGAGGTTAATGAGAATCTAAGAAACAGCCTTGCAAATATAAATACGCAATCATCAGTACTGAAAATATATCAAAGGAAGGTTGACCTTTAAAAAAAGAAGTCCTTCTAGATTTTCTAGCAATGGCCGGGACTGATTCAGGGCACAGTTGACACTTGATGTGCTAAAAAGTGTGTCTGCTGGTACAATACTGGGTGGACAACCCACATAGCGTACAGCTACTTTGGCAAGTTCAGGCCACAGTAACTTCTTTAGGTTCCAATAATCCAGAGGATCACAACTCTGGTCAAGAATGTCTTCCTCCAAATACTCCAGCACTGCAAGCTCCAATGATTTTGGTCTCTCCTCCTGCTTGATTTTCTGTCTAATGTCATCCATAAGAGCCCAGAGGTTTTCTTTGTTTGAGGCCAAGCTGTTTGAAGAAGTTGGTATTTCACTGCATCCGTTTGACAGTGGTGATTTAGTCTCCACAGAGTTAGATGCAGACACCTCAAGCTCTTGTATGAGGTCATGCTTACACTGCTCTGCTTCTTCCTCAGTAAAAAGGGAGGTCTTATACCTCGGGTCCAACATGGTTGCCCATATGTACCTGGGGTCATGAAGTGTAGGTGACATTTTAGTCACCATTGCTTCCTTTAAAGACTTGAGCATATTGTCAATACCCATGGTCTCATCAAAAAGCATATCTATTTTTCGGTTGAGTATGTGAATGAGTGGAATGACCTGACCTAGTGTTGCTGTGCGATTGCTCATCTCCCTGCAGGCTACCTCGAAAGGCTTAAGAGCATTGCAGACTGACTGCATGACTTCCCACTGGTCACAGCTTATCAGTTCCCTGAAATTGCACTCTATTGACATCTCATCAATGGCTTTCTTTTGCTCTACTAATCGCTCAAGCATAAAATATGATGTTTTCCACTTAGAGGGAACATCCTGAACCAGCTGGTTTTCAGGTAACTGATAAGTTTTTTGCAGCTCTGCCAACTTCTCCTTTGCTTTAGCAGAACGATGCACTCTCTCACAGATTTTCCGAGCAATACTAAGCAAGTTCTGAACCATCCTCTGACTTTTTATGGCTTCGTTAACAATGAGGTCTATGCTATGAACAAAACACTGTATGGTGGTGTGATCACTGCTCTCTAGTATGCTTCCAATAGTTTGATTATCTGTTACAGTAAATCCAATTTTAAGGCCTGAGGAACCAATCCAGGTGTCCCCAAGATATTCAAGCTGCTTCTGTATGTTCAGCACATTGTAGTCACAGTCGATTGAAGAAACACCAAGGAGGGCCGAGCAGTGGAAATCTTGCCCCTGAGGCAGAACTTGAGACTCAAATGTTACCCAATGGGCTGTAAGAATCAAGTACTCTTGAGTTTGGCTGCTCACCCAAACACTTGTCGTGAAATGAATGATTCCACCTTCAGCCTCTTTGAGGTGGGTCAGAACTACTTCTTTCACGCTTCCATACATTTCTGGGATTGCAGTGCTGGTAAAGTAGGATGAGGAAGGTAGAGAATATTGTGGCTGGAGGTATTCCAGTAGTCGGTTCAGGCCAACATTTTCCACTACATTTGATGGCTGAAGATCCAGTGCAAGCATTTCAGCAATGAGTTTGGTGATTTTTTTGGCAGCTGGGTGGCATTCATTGAACTTCTCTGCATTCTCCTCATAAGTAGAAATGTCCATGAGCTCCTGCTTAACTTGAATTTCAGCAGATGACACATCACCTGAGATATTACTATTATTTTCAAGCACATGCCCATGAAATCTCTGCATGTGCCTAAATAAGCAACTAGTGCCTAAATTGGTTGTCTTTTTGCCTCTGCTAATTGTGCGGCTACAGTGCAAACAGACCACCTTTGTTGGGTCCACAGAGGAAATAGAAAAGTGATTCCATAGCTTTGAAGTCTTTTTGCTGAAAACAGGCAGGGTGTGGTGTTTGTTCTCAGCAGCAGGGCTGTCTGTTGCATTTGTTGTCATGTTGTCCTCAGCAGCAGGAGTACAAAGGGGAGACTGAGGTGATGAAACTTTGTCATTTGTGCTTTTTTGGGTTTTGAGAACATCAGGATGCCGTCGCATCAAATGTCTCATTAAACAGCTTGTGCCAAAGTCCCCTCGTTTACCACGGCTTATAACACAGGGACAATACCGACACAAAGCTTTGAGTTGGTCAACAGGAGAGACAATGAAATGATGCCATACTTCTGATTTCACCCGTTTCATTATTTTTTTGTTTTGTTGAAAAACTGAGCTCTGATCTTGGGATATGCTGTGCCCCTCACCGTGTTCCTCTGGCGAGGATGACAGAGGTATATTTTCCCCTTTCAGTCTAAAAGATGCATCAAGTGAGGACTCTTGTCCAGATTGATATGTAGCATCATTTGCATCATCCTCAAGAGTCATGTGCTCACTGTCATCATTGGGCACTTCGTCTGATATGGCATCAGAGCGATGTGAGGTACAGAGGAATTCCTTTTTGACCTCTGTGGAGTCTTGTGTGCGTGAGAGCAATGTTGGTGGAGTGGTGTAAGGTGGAGGAATGCTTGAGCCCTGTCCATTTTCTTCAATGACTATGTCTCGATGGGCCCGCCACATGTGGCGAATAAGGCAGCTCGTCCCCAAGTCTTTCCCATTTTTGCCACGACTGAATTCATTCATGCAGTGAATACACACTGCTTTCGAGCTGTCAGCAGGGGATAAATAAAAGTGTTTCCACACTGCTGAGCGCCGCCGGGAACTTGAGCTCTTAGGGGCTGATCCAGGGCATTCACTCCCCAAGTCCATGGCATCATCATTATGGTTGTTTAAGGAATGTGGGGATGGAACCACACAAGAGTCACTCTTGACGCTCTTTTCTGCTTTTGGTTTGGCCTTTTGTAAAGAGTCTTTGGACACTATGTCTGTGGCCTCAGCTAGAATGGAGGACAGTGGAGTATGGCTGTCTGTAGGGGGCTTGATGCATACAGACAAGTCTCCATTGTTTGGTGATATATTGGGAGGTATTAAAGATGAATTATTGGACAAATTATTTACAGAGTCACTGTCTTGCAGAAGAACAGTGGGGTGAGCCCTTCGCACATGCCTCATTAAACAACTAGTACTGAGATCTTTCTCATTTTTACCCCGGCTGAACTCTTTCATACAGTACATACAGATTGCTTTGGTACTATCACGTGGTGATATGAAAAAATGGTTCCAAGCAGGGGATTTTTTTCTAGGGTTAAGGGGACTTCTTACGGATGATAGAAGGCTTTGTGTGACAGCATCCATTGCAACATCATACAGAGTACTTGAGTACCCACTGAACAAGCTACCATAATCATCATCATAACCTCTGGTGGCAAAGGGGCCGAAGGCCCCATCAAATGACAACTTTTCATCATCCTGAGCGATTTCACCCGTTACATTTGGTTCTGCTTTGATACATACACTTGTTTCAATTTCTGAATTATTTATTTCAATGTTCTGGCTCTTATTTGAAATAGTTGGAGATTTTTGAGAGTCATGCTTTTCACAACTTTCTGCTGTTGAATCCTCTTTTGAAAACCCATCGACCTCAGAAGATCTATCTTCCTCTGTGCCTTCAAATGACAAAGACACCAAAGAGGAATCTTTTGCCAGAGTCTCAGAGGGACAAGTGTGGGGTTCTGCTTCCAATACCTCTTGAGGAGTAATTCTGTATGATTTAAACACATAACCATCTTTCCCTTCTATTTTTAAACAGGTTCCTTTGGCCTCTATTCTCTTGTTATCTTTGGAGACATTATGCTCGTGGCTTATATCCTCAGTCTTCTGTGAGAGGCCGTCCTCTCCATCCATTATCGCATAAAGAATTTCTGCAGGGAAAGAAAACCTTCTCTATTCAAAGCAGCTTTTTAAGTGTTCAAGTGTCATGGGTGTGGCTCTTTCTTCCATCCAGATGTTTACTTTAACATGTTATATCTGAGTCCAGATGCAACAGATATGTTCATTTGTAGAACCTGAAAAATTAGATGGGAGATAGAAGAACATTAAGATAATTAAAAATACAATTAACAGTTTAAAGGAATCAAACTGGATGTGTGATTAAAAATTGTATTTACACATTGACATATAACTCGGAGACACTTTTTATAAGTAGTTTTTATAAGACATTATTTTAAACTCATTATTGTCAGTTATTAGTAATAAAATTATTATTGTAGTTTATCTGTTTGAATCAGTCCGACGATTTAAATGAATGAAATCACTAACTGATCTGAACTGCAAGTTATCATTACTTTCAGAGATATCTGTCTTGAAAAGTAGTTTTGTGTATTTATGGTTTGTAAAACAAACGCTATGCTAAGCCTTGCTTTTATAACAACCACCGTCAAACGGTCACCAAAAAGGTGTTCAGGATACCATGGAAGACTATCCAAAATGTAAACCAGAACAACTTTTTGTTGGCAACAAATCACTGGATATTTCACTGGTTAGATATTGGAAAATGATATTATTATTATTATTATTGTTGTATTAGGAATAACACTGGTTCTGTTCTCTCTTTTCAGCTTTGTAAGTATCTCCAATGAAAATAACCATATAGCCCTAACAGCCAAAACAGACAGTTAGTTAGTTAGTCAGTTATCAGCATAACACAAACATAATTATTTTATTTATGGCCGGTATTACTATTGGTGCATATATATTTGGGATCAGTAGCAATGATCAATCATACATGAATATTATATGATAATACAACCCATTCATTTATGTGAACATGATAATGATACTTTAAAATAAATGGCAAACTTGTCCAACATTGAAATAATTATATAACCTGCATAAGGTTGCTATGGATGCCTACAGATCAGAAATGATTTTGTGCACTTTGAAGCCTTCCAAATGCATTGTGCCTGCAAAAGTGCTGTATATGTATAAACATTCTGAGTGACATCTTTAATGGACCTGTAACTACACAGAGCTATGAGAAAGCTATACTGTGATCCACACATAGGCCTACTTAATTTCTTGAATTGCAACAGTGTTTATTGACCCAATAGGTATATTTTCCTCTATACAAGCGATTACTATTTGAATCCTTGGTGTTTTTTGTTCCGAAGTAACTCCATATTTAACAAAGTCATACAGCCCTTTCCTGGTTTTAACCTGTTCATAACGGAACATAGCGATACAGATTAACAAAATGTAAATTGTTGTCATCAATGATAATCTGGCCTATTACAGCAATTAATAGCAAAAACAAAATACACATTATACGTGTATGCTAAAATATTTCAAAGTGGAATTTGTTTTATTTGGTGTAAAGAGTATATTAAATAACGTTTACATTTTCTGTCAGTTGTCACGACACAAAGGCATAAATTAAAAAGAAAATCAAAAATATACATTGAGCAACCTACTATGATAATTATGACCGTATGCTGTTGTATGTTCCATGTAGTTCGAATAAAATTATGTACAATTTATCTGAGATGTTTCTAATAAGGAAGTTGAGTGCTGCTTGAGGTACTTGTCTCAACACACGCTCTCGCGACCTCACGAGATGTAGGCGCTAGCTAGAGCGACACATGCTAGCGGCTAGTGCATTAGCTCGTAGACAAAACAGGAAAACCCTTCACGGTTCTCTCCTGCCATATGGGCATAAAACTCGAGTTACTTGTGCGTGTTTTCTTATTATTTAATTTGTAAATACGACTGCTTGGGGATTTAAAATACCTACGTAGAATCGTTTAATCACGTAGAAAGAGCGTACTTGACTTAGTGACAACTCAATTGTGTGGTTATGTTAGGCCACACAGGACATAACCTGATGAGGCAGAACCGGATCCTGGTCGCACAAAACAGAGAAGTTAAAACATTTTCCTTTAGGAAATATCACGGTCACAATGAAATTATATTGTCTAGCCTGTGAGACGGTGAGACCCTATGAGCGAGCTGGGTACGTCATGACGCCATGCGTTGCGGGTGGGACGTCTATTTGTAGTGAACCATCCGCATTGTTGTTGGTTGCAGGCGAAGAGTTGTATTTCAGCTCGTTGCAGCAAGGAAACGACGCTATGTTTGAATGGCAATCAAACCAAGCGTTCTCGTAGTGATTATTAGTTCATAATTATAGTCCTGGCGGCCGTTGTGGTTAAAGCGTTTGCAGCATTCCAGATTTATCCATGCAGATTTAAATTGGTGGTCCTTGGATGAGAACATTGTGTACGGAATAACTGCAGGCCACCTCGCCAGAAAGCTGTTCCTTTCGTTATTCAGCAGATCAGAGGTAAAATGATCGATCATAAGATAACCGTCATTGTTTTGCGATATGCACCTGTTAATGCCTGGGAATATAAAGATAAGATTTGAATGTGCATCTCCATAGTGTCTCAAAACATCGCAAACTGCCTACATGGACAGTATTTTAGGGGATAGGCGACCCCCAAAACGCTGCCGTGATGTTGAAAAAAGTTTCGATTCGAATGTTTGGGATGCACGTAAAATGGCCAAAATGTTTTGAATTGTACGTCCGAATGGTGTCTCTGATCTCTCCTGTGATGCCCGAAAATGCGACCTAATTTCTCCTACGCTGCTATACTAATCAATGCTATCTTGTAGTAACCTAATAATCCCTTGATAAAACTGTAGTTGAAGTAGAAATAGCTTTTAACGGAACTTTAGAAAACGAAACGGCTTCAAGCATCATTTGTACCTTGGTAACAGTACTTTTGAATAACTTCCTCCACTGTGACATGGATTATTTAGATTCAGTCATGTAAATCAGCATGGTTTAATTTTTGTGGGTTGCATCAACATATAATTCAAATGCACTGTTGAATTAGGAATAACACTGGTTCTGTTCTCTTTTCAGCTTTGTAAGGATCCCCAATGAAGAGAACATCTCTACCTCACAAAGTATTCTCCCCTCAGTGGCTACCTTCCCCTATCAAACTTTCCTCAAACCGTGAGACGCTGACTTACGCCCAGGCCCAGAGAATGATCGAACTAGAAGTTAATGGCCGGTTGCACCGGTTCAGCATCTTTGACAAGCTCTACATCATCACGGATGAGGATCCCATTGCACAGGAAATTATGGCGTGTACCAGCAATAAGGAGAATGCTGAAAAACACCAGCAGGTTTTGGTACGTTCTGCACGCCTCAGAAACAACCAGCAGAAAAAGAGCACTGCTGTCACCGCACAAAATGCTTTAGTGCAAGGCAGCACTCTTCCCGAGCCCAAATTCCGCACAGTGGATTACAATCTCCCAGCAATTCCACGCAGACCTTCTACATACTACAAGTATGAGGAGAAAACTTCAGAAGAGCTAAATGAGGAGGTGGAATATGATATGGACGAAGAGGACTATGCCTGGCTTGAGCTGATCAATGAGAAAAGAAAGAATGAAGGTCTTAACCCGGTTTCCCCTAATGCCTTTGAGTTCCTTCTTGACCGTTTTGAAAAAGAATCATTTTTAGAGATTCAGGGCCAACAGAGTCTACAGTCCTTAATCGATGAAGATGCTGTTTGCTGCATATGCATGGATGGAGATTGCATGGACAGCAATGCCATCCTGTTCTGCGATATGTGCAATCTAGCTGTTCATCAGGATTGTTATGGTGTTCCATATATTCCAGAGGGACAGTGGCTTTGCCGACATTGTCTGCAGTCCCCAACACAACCCGCTAACTGCATCCTCTGCCCTAACAAGGGAGGAGCGGTCAAAAAGACGGAAGATGACCAGTGGGGTCATGTTGTTTGTGCTTTATGGGTTCCCGAGGTTGGGTTTTCCAACATGGTCTTCATTGAGCCTATTGATGGTGTTTCAAATATTCCGCCAGCTCGATGGAAGCTTACATGCTACCTCTGTAAAGAAAAAGGTGTTGGGGCTTGTATCCAGTGCCACAAAGCGAACTGCTACACTGCTTTTCATGTCAGCTGTGCACAGAAGGCTGGTCTCTTTATGAAAATGGAGCCTATTAAAGAGTTGACTGACTCAGGTGTACCCACTTTCTCTGTGAAAAAGACAGCCTACTGTGGGGCCCACACCCCAAATGGCTCCATTAAAAGACCTCTTACAATTTATAATGAAACTAAGACAAATGACAGACTTTGTCAGTCAGTGGACAAAAAGAGCAGCAGGACAAGTTTAAAAAAACAGAAGAGACTTAAAAACAATGAGGTGGAATTTGTAGGCCCAGTTCCAAATGCATCTGTACCCAGTTTTTCACCTGAAAGGTTTGTTCGAATTTTTGATTTTACAAAAACTGGTGAGATCTTGGACTCTTAAGTCATTTGAGTGCAAATATCAAGACTTTTAATTTCATTGTATACTGTCATATTCTCCTACAGGTTAAACACAATCCTCAATCAAGTTTCTTTACAGAAGAAGAAGGCATTTGGCGAACTTGTATTGAATTATTGGATGCTTAAAAGACTTTCAAGGAATGGAGTGCCACTCAACAGACGCCTCCAAACTAGCCTACATTCCCAGAAAAACACACAGCCGGTAAGTACAGTCAAACCAAAATTTATTCAGACACCTTCAACATTTCTCACGTTATCACAGTTTATTCACTATAGTTTAGAAAATGGTAAAAAAAAAATATGACAAGAACTCAGAGTTAAACTGTGTCAAAATAAATCTTGATAATGTCAGATAACTTGATAAACAAATTCATCTTGATAATGTCAGATTGTAATCCATTACATAGAAAGGTTAGGTATGTAATGGATTACAATCAACCAAAAATTATTCAGCTGTTAAATTTAAGTACACAATTAGATAATACCAATTTAGGTCAACCAATTACCAAGCAATGCTTAATTTTATTCAGTCTGTGGTGTAAAAAGGTCGCATTAGCAATTAAAGAAAAAACATTTAAGCAAAACATGGTCAGGTCAAAGTGTCTGAATTTTTCGTCCCAAATTTTTTTTATCAGTTTTACTGGTGGTCCACTTTATAAAGAATTTTTGGGTATAATATGTCAGAGTTCACTTTATTTTGCTATTCTCACTTACATAAATGAACTATAGTGCCCTGTACCCACTAGTAAAAAAATATATCAAAAATTATATCTGGTGTATGAATAATTTTTGGTTTGACTCCATATCCTTATGCAGCGTTATTATAATTCACACAAAAATGAAAATTTGCTAAAAATGTACTCAACCCTCAGGCCAAGTAGACAGATGAGTTTGCTTCTTCATCTAAACAAATTTGGAAAAATTTAGTGTTACATCACTTGGGCTCTCATTCTGATGGCACCCATGCACTACAGAGGATCCACTGTTAAGCAAGTGAGCAAGCAAAAAAGAAACCAAGTCATCAATATCTTGGATGGTCTGAGGGGGGAGTACATTTTCAGCAAATATTCATTTTTAGGTGAAATATTTCTTCAAGCAGCACTGACACATGGCCATGCATGCTTTTACATTTTAATAACATAGTTTGCTTGAATTTGAAAACATTGTAATGACAGAAACAGACAGAAGAGGAAACTGAAGCATTGAAGGAGCAGCTGAAGGAATGGCAACGGATGAGACATGACCTTGAGCGAGCAAGACTCCTGCTAGAGCTGATAAGGAAGAGAGAGAAACTCAAGAAAGAAGAGGTATGAGAACAATATGCTGCTTTAAATCAAGACAAGTTTTTGTAACGGTAACATTTGCTAATGTTAATTGTTTGCATATTTGTGTTCTTGATGACTCTTGTGGTTATGTTGCAGATTATGCTTCAGCAGACATTAATGGAGGTCCAACTCACTCCTTTCACTGTCCTTCTGAGGACTGTGCTGGATCAGTTACAGGAGAAAGACCTAGCACACATTTTTGCAGAGCCTGTTAGCATTAAAGAGGTTTGTTTTCTTTTGAAATGTACTCTTAATCCTGAAAAATCTACAGAATCCTGCAAAAAAGTATCACAGGTTCAGAAACTAAATAAATAAACAGCACGACTGTTTCCAACACTTATAATTAATCAAGAACGATTTCTGGAATTTGGAAGCACATAAAAAAATCTTACTGTGTTTGTCACAATGCTGTCATTATTGATACAGGACTTCAAAGGGTTTTCAAAATACAACAAGATGTTTTTAATGTTTAGTATTTTTCACTTTTATTATTTTTATTAATTTTTTTGTCACTGATCAGAATTTCATCCTTTTTTGTGTGTTCCTCACAGGTGCCTGACTATATGGACCACATCTTGCACCCTATGGATTTTTCCACCATGAGGAAACGCATTGATGCACAAGGCTACAAGAATCTGGATAAATTTGAAGCTGACTTCAATCTCATTATTGAAAACTGCATGAAGTACAATGGCAAGGATACATTCTTTTACAGGGCAGCTGTTAGATTAAGAGACCAGGGTGGAGCTGTGCTAAGGAAAACTCGCCGAGATGTTCTGAGAATAGGCTTTGATTTTGAAACTGGCATGCACCTGCTTGAACCACCTAAGATCGAGCCATCTGCACCTTTGTCCTGGGAAGATGGTAAATACACAAAATCTGTAGTCTCAATGGTCTTTTGTATGATTTGTAAAAGGTAATTCCTTGTGGACATAAAGCAAACTACACTCAGTGCACCCCCTGTGATGGTATAAGATCATTGGATATGTGTACATGTAAAACAAAATGAAAATCACACATGCATACCCACTGTTTTTCCTTCACGTGTTCTTCAAAATATAGCTAAACAAATGTACTTATTCAAGCACGTCCTTTTGTCTTAACCAATGATGTTTCTTGTCAAATGTCACCATGCGACTTACTTCTCAGTTTAGTGCTTCCTTGAAACTAAGAATCACTAATAGAATCAGTAAATCGGAATGTTATGTCAGATCAGAATGATCACATTTTTTGCATTTCTCATCCCTACATTTTAACAAATCAATCAAAAATTGTTGCCTTTTTACTCTTTCAGTGGACCACTTATTGGTTCCAGCCAATCGAGAGCTCATGTCATTGGAAGAGCAGCTGAGGGAGCTACTGGAAAAGTTGGATCTGACTACAGCAATGAAATCCAGCCCATCACGGAGCAGACGACTGAAGCTGCTTAAGAAAAGCATTAGTGATGTGAGGATGGAGCTGAGTTTGAAGAAGGCTTTTTGTGCTGTTGAACTGGAGAATGCTGCAGAAGAAGAAGCCGGCCATATCCTTCAAAAAGGTTTGTTTGAAAAATGTTAGTGTAAATGTTTTTTCAAATATTAACCAGCTCAACATTGGTCAAATCCTTGTGGGTATCATAATTTATTAAATAAATTATTAAATTATTAAAAATTATTAAAATATTAAATTATTATATTATTATAAATTATTAAAAGTTCAAGTCCCATCTCATGGTCATACTGATCCTATCCCTCTCCTGTCGCTTCCTGCCTCTGCTAAGCTGTCCTGACCAATAAACACTTAAATGCCCCAAAATACACATAATATAAACAAGCAAATTACTTGATTAAAATCGCAGTTTGTGTTTTTAGTATTGACTAGGGTAAGCATCACTATTAATTTAGGTAAGTGATTTGCACTGAGACATATAATGAAAAAGATAATTACAGCAAACTTTTTAATAGTCTGAGCCTAGTGGAAAAGGAGAGAAAGAGGGGAGCTCAGGGTGGATGAGGATTGATGTTTATTCAAATGGTATTCTGTCCCTTGGCTTCATTGTCTCTAGTCCAGGTTTTAGGTTCATTGTTTTATTGCATAGTGTTTCTGAGAAAGATCAGTCAAGGAAATTAAGCTATAACCTGAAATGGTCTAAAGAGGTGAAAAATTAAATATTGACTTACAATTAGGGCTGGGTATCAATTCAGATGATTCGATTTCGATTTTCAAGCTCTCAATTCGATTCGATATCGATTTTCGATTCGATTTGACTATATGAATGAATATAGATTTAATGCAAATCCTATATTTATAAAAAATTAACAATTAACATAAGATTACAAATGGTTAATTAATAAAAGGAAATTAAGAGCCACAAACCTGTATATTAAACACTTTTTATTTTAGGTACACTTGAGTACAATAAAACAAAACCCAACTCTATATGTCAAATGCATACAATGAATAGACAGAATTTTGATGCAAGATGAAAAACTGATGCTGAAAATTGAACAAGTCAGAACAGTCGCATGCCTTGGTCAAACAGGATCAGGTTATTTTATGTTTAAAGGGGTCATATGATGCGATTTCAAGTTTTCCTTTCTCTTTGGAGTGTTACAAGCTGATTGTGCATAGATAAGATCCCTGAAGTTGCAAAGACTAAAGTCCCAAAACCAAAGAGATATTCTTCTGGGTCAGCTGGCCAATCAGAGCAGACTGCGCTTGTCGGAAGGAGGGACTTTGTAGAAAATGAAGCGTTTGAGAGAGGCGGGGCATAAAGGACTTACAATAATGTACAGTATTTGAAAAATGTGTTTTTTGAACATTAAAGCATGTCAACATATTCTGTTACACCAAATACACAAAATAATGATATTTAAAAAAGCATTATATGACCCCTTTAATATAAAACAAACATTAGCTGCAACATGGAGGCTGCAAGCCTATGAACGGTGTAGGAAAACTAATACTGGCTTTTGGGTGATCGTTCACCCAAAAATAAAAATTCTGTCGTCATTTATGCATGTATGAATTTCTTTTCTTCTGTTGAACAGAAAAGAAGATATTTTGAAGAATATGGATAACCAAACTGTTTTGGTCCCCATTTGACTTCCATATATTTTTCTCCGTACTATGGAAGTCAAGTCAATAGGGCCCATCAACTGTTTGGCATATAGCTTTGTTCTTGTCCACAGTATCTTTGTCATCGTGCTTGCGAAATCTAAAATGCTTCCATACCTCTGACTTTTTATGTGAAGGTGGTGTTGACCTCGGGAACGCACCTCAATCCGCCATTTTAAGTAATGAATGAATGACGGACTCTCGGTTGTAACATCGCACAAGGCAAATAAGGGGGTGACATCTAGTGGATTAGACTAGTAATAAGATTAACGTAAATCTTATGTTCAATGTTTGCGGAAATAAATATTGAAAAAAAAATCGATATTGAATCGACCACATTTAAAAAAAACTATATAGTCTTACAATAGACTTAACGCCTTAAGCAACTACCTAACAATACTGTAAAAACACTCTTTGGAATTGGGCTGCATGATGTATTGGGAACAAAATAAAAAAATGGCTATGGCATATGGTTTGTGTAAATTATCAAAATGCAAATGCTGCGATATAAAGGTCCCATATTGTCAAAACGGAAATTTCCTGGCTTTTTTCATGATAACTGAGGTCGAGGTGCTATGTAACTACCATATAAGTTTCAAAACAGTCAGTCCACAATAAAATTCACACAGCCTGCTTAAAGTAGCTGTGATTTTTCACGAACCATTGTGACTTCCGTAAAAAGTTGACGTCAGAACTACACAGTCACCGCCTTCAGTCACCATCCCGAGCACCGCCCCCACAGTCCCACTCTCCTTTTGCCAAACCCCCAGACAACATCACGTCCATGCTATTGCTGAGCAAAAACAACAGGGAAACATGTAGAAAAGGTTAACTTTAACCACGAAACCAGATCGACCGACCTGTAACGTTACACTCTCACTCAAAGGATGGACGATCTGACAGGATTGTTACTATGAGGTGGATCACATCTAACATGTATAGTAAAGTCAAACTCACCGTGTCTATCTAGTCATGATGAAGATGTATATACATTTCAATTTCAGCAGGCAACTATTTTTACAGCTACATTATTGTTCCAGCCACAATTAATCACAACAATGTATATACAGTTACAAATGATTATATATAAATTGTCAGTTTGTTGTTTTATACACATGCACAGACATTATTTCATACATGACATAATCGTGAGATGCAAGAAACATAGACATATGGCAAAAAATCTGTAGACGCGCCCATAACAACAAAAGACAATACTTTATTTAACCTTTTCTGATAAGAAGTGTGCTGCAAACGCGAGCATTTTTGACAATCATTTCTGTCCAGTCTGCTCGTTTTATCGCGGTTTTTTTGTCTGGCAGTGGCAGTAGTTATGCGATCAGATTTCTAACTTGACTTTGTTTTGCTGCTTCCAGCAAGCGCTGTCACTCAGAACACAACAGGCCAATCAGAAGAGAGGCTCATGAATATTAATAAGACAGGCCAAAATCGACCTGTTCTCAGCAGAGCTCCTGAGAAAGGAGCTGTAAAAATATATATTTAGATGGTTTTTGGTACTTATACTACAAATATATATTCTTAAGCACATCAAAACCTAAAATAAAACTCCAGAAAGGTGTAAAATATGGGACCTTTAATCAAATGAATAAATGCACCTCAGTTTTCAGATTGAAGCTTTGTGTTGTGTGTGTGTGAATGAACAGACTTTTTTTCACTGGGGAAAAAAATATCCTTTTTAACTTAAAAAAAAGTAGTTAACATGGTTACTAAACTAATAGTTTAGTTTAGATAAATAATAGTTTAGATTTGTTCTATGAAATGAAATGTTTTTTTATTAAATATTTTATTATTACAGGAGAGTTCTTTTTAATACTTTTATTTAATAATAATCACTATAAAATCCTAATATTTATTTTATAGTGACACTAAACAGGTCAAAAACTTTCCCCCCAAATCATTCAGCCTTAAAAGGATGGTTTACACTATTTTTGTTAAAAAAACAATTATAATAATTTTCAGCTCTTTAAAATTTTCTGATTTTTTCTTATATATTTTTTCTCATTCCCTTCAATATCACACATCATTCTAGAATTATTTATTATTTCCAAATATTCAGGTCATTCAAGCTGTTCATGTCATCTGTTTTTTCCAATATTGTGCAGCCATATGGAACACTCTTTGGAACCTTGCTGTATTGATGTAGCAACCACAATAAAACACTAGTAACCACCAAGAGCACTCTACTAGCACATGGTTCTTCGATCCTCTTCCTGGTGTGCTACTATGGGTACCGAAACCCGGTATTTAATCGGTCCCGGGGCTAATTTATGAAAGACCGGAGTATCGATAAGCTATGACGTTAACGGTTCTGCTATCGGTACTGGAGAAATTAATAAAACACACATTTATTATTGCTATATATACATTATCTTGCCAATTCTATCTCACCAGAGTCGCCAGCTGTTTTTCAAACATTTGTCTGATGCATTTTTGCTATTCGCAATTCAGAAGCGAGATCGTGCCCACCCGGAGGAGCTTCAGCACGCGCAACATGAATTATGATAGAAGAGAGAACTAAACATTCAAACATCTGCTTACACTTTTGGCCTGTGGCTGTTTTATTAAGCTAATTTTTTTTTAATTTCGATTTTGGCTTCTAAGGATTATACAAAAGAAGACGAGGTAAAGCTATTAAAAACTAGCTGCGTTTCGTATTGCGCAACTTCTTTCCCTTCACAGCGGTGCGCATTCATTCCCCCCTAAAACCCAAACTTAATGTCAGAATCAGCTCAATCGGTGATTGTTGTAAGAAGCCGTCTTTACTGTTGCTAAATTGCGGGACATGTTTGATGATAAAACGTTGAAAGCACAATCCGCACAAGAGACGCTGTTCCTCAGGCTGAAGTGTGTGCGTGCGGCACGCTCCAAAACGGACAAACAAATTACACTTTGAGGTTCGGGCGCATGTCCAATCGATCAAATACACACAAAAAAATGTCAAAATGGCCGGCTTGGAGAGTATTTACTTAAACACAGTTTATGTCTTAAGTGGAGGAGAACAGTTTGGAGAAAATCCGATGCGTGTCAATATATTGTCTTAAAGTGATAGACTGGCGCTTGGGCCATCAAAATGCAAATCTGCTCTTAATCTGAATAACGTTATAGCTTTAATAAGCATTAATCTATCAATACATACACTGAAAACTATGCAGTGTTCATTTACATTTGATTACTTTTAGATTTCTTTTGTAGGCTATTACTTACCTGAACTGTAATGCCCATAGAACTTCGTGGAAAAATTAAAGCACTGTTTATTTCATTTCATTTGTATATTTGTTTTATTGTATTTGTCAGTTTGTTTTACTTTGTTTCTTTGTTCATGTTCTTACTGTATCTTATCTTATGTATAAAACACTAAAAATGCCTGCACACTGGTGCATTTACAAATTGATGTTTTATATTAGTTTCATTAAATATTTATTTTACATTTCAGAATATAAAGCAACGTTAATTCAGCTCTTAATTTGTCATATACATACTGTATATGTGTGTGTGTGTATATATATATATATATATATATATATATATATATATATAATTAAAACAAAACAAAAAGTACCGATAAGAATACCGTTAAAGTACCGAATCGATAAGCAGTATCGGTAAGAGTAGTAATACCATTAAAACCTTAACGATACCCATCCCTATGTGCTACTGTCCTATTTCAACCCTAATCAAACACACTTGAACAAGCTAACATGGTCTTCAGAATTACTAGTAAATTGCAGGCAGATGAGTGTGATCAGGGTTAAAACTAAACTTTGCATGACAGTGACCCTCCTGGAGTAGGATTGAAAAATCCTCCCTTAGCAACTGCATGACATTGCACTATAAACACACACTAGCAACTTGATAGCATTATCCTGCCAACCACCTACAATACTGATCAGATTTTTCTGAGAAAATGTAAAAACTTTAGTTTGTTCTTTCTGAGAAATTGTAAAAAAATCTAGTTTGTCATCACTGAATTTAATCTGTCACACACTGTTTTTCGTATAATATTTGATGGTATTTCCTTGTTTCATGGCAGGTGATAAATCTGTCCCACCTAAGCTTGAGCCATCTGTTTCTGTGCCGCCCTTCTTTAATGCGGGATGTCACTCTGAACCACCCAAACTGAAACCAAGTTCAATATCCAGTCCCGACAAAAACCGGCACCACCAGGATGGCATTTCCCAGCCATTCAATGGACACTCCCATCTGCAGTTAGAGGACAGCGATGTCAGTGTATTAGCTACATCAACTCTGGCCGAGCCATCAAGCCCAGTAAACCGACGGACGTCTGTGCTTTTTCGCAAATCAAAAAGCACAAGCCCTCATAAGCCCATGAGAGGTGGTGAAACTCCAAAGGGCAGTTCTCGACTAGGCACAAAAACATTCTTGTCAGTCGTCATACCACGCCTAGAGACATTGCTTCATTCTAGGAAGAGACCACGGAGTACCAGTAGAGACAGTGTTGAGGAAGAAACGCCCATCAAACGCCTGGACACAGGTAGAAACTGCAGGAAAACAAACAAAAAGGGCAAGACATATACAGTATGATTGATATAAATGCACTAATAATAAATGCACTTTTTTGACAGGCCAAAGTGCATTGAAGGCTTTTTAGATTCAGGTCACTAGAATTGCATCATGGGAAAGTGTAATATCGGGTGATTTCCTGGGTCAAAAAGGGGTCTTGCGTGTTAGTAATAGACATGTGCTGTGTGATTTGTCAAATAAACAACCTGTCTGCTATTAAAGCCTCACAAAGCTAAGTAGTTCCAAGGAAGCACAGTAGTAACCACTACTGTGCTTGCTTGAACTACTTAGCTTTGTGAATTTCTTTATTAGTTTCAACACTAGTTTCATTAGATTCAATGGGAAGGATTTCTCTCTTTCTATTTTCCTTATGTCTTTCAGGACTGTCAAATGGTTTTAATCTGGAGCCGGAGAAAGAGTTGGATTCTAGTAGGCAGTTGGAGCCTCGGCGCAGGTGCTTATCTGAATCCAGCATGTCCTCCAGCAGCAGGTGGGTTGTTGACAAGTACTTTTGAAAAGATGCAATGTACAGAGGTGACATGCTATATTCCATCAAAAATGATTTTCAACAGCATTTTGCTTATTTCATGTCTCGCAAGGAATATTAAAATGATGTGAAGACAAATTAAATGGTCTTTAGAAAAGCTGCATCATGTGGGGGAAAATCTAATTGCGTTTTTCTGAATTTTGAATTGCTATTGTGATTACCAAAAATAAAATACAGGTTTGCGGTGTTTGTTTTTAGGGCTATACAATTTAGCCAAAATTTAGTGATGTGTATCAATATGCTTATGAAACCCTAATTTAACACTCTTTAACATCCTCACTAAAAAGCTGTAGTGGATTATTTTTTTTATGTAGTGGATTTATATATATATATATATATATATATATATATATATATATACACACACACACAGTAGTCAACATTTGAAGTGGATCAAAACCTTTCATCAAAGTTGTCCTAAAACCAAAATGCCGCCTTGTCTTAGGTTAACTTTGATTACCTTTTTTGATCCACTTCAAATGTTGACTACTATATACATATATATACACAAACCCGATTCCAAAAAAGTTGGGACACTGTACAAATTGTGAATAAAAACAGAATGCAATGATGTGGAAGTTTCAAATTTCAATATTTTATTCAGAATACAACATAGATGACATATCAAATGTTTAAACTGAGAAAATGTATAATTTTAAGGGAAAAATAAGTTGATTTTAAATTTCATGGCATCAACACATCTCAAAAAAGTTGGGACAAGGCCATGTTTACCACTGTGTGGCATCCCCTCTTCTTTTTATAACAGTCTGCAAACGTCTGGGGACTGAGGAGACAAGTTGCTCAAGTTTAAGAATAGGAATGTTGTCCCATTCTTGTCTAATACAGGCTTCTAGTTGCTCAACTGTCTTAGGTCTTCTTTGTCGCATCTTCCTCTTTATGATGCGCCAAATGTTTTCTATGGGTGAAAGATCTGGACTGCAGGCTGGCCATTTCAGTACCCGGACACTTCTTCTACGCAGCCATGATGTTGTAACTGATGCAGAATGTGGTTGTCATGTTGGAAAATGCAAGGTCTTCCCTGAAAGAGACGACGTCTGGATGGGAGCATATGTTGTTCTAGAACTTGGAAATACCTTTCAGCATTGATGATGCCTTTCCAGATGTGTAAGCTGCCCATGCCACACGCACTCATGCAACCCCATACCATCAGAGATGCAGGCTTCTGAACTGAGCACTGATAACAACTTGGGTTGTCCTTGTCCTCTTTAGTCCGGATGACATGGCGTCCCAGTTTTCCAAAAAGAACTTCAAATTTTGATTCGTCTGACCACAGAACAGTTTTCCACTTTGCCACAGTCCATTTTAAATGAGCCTTGGCCCAGAGAAAACGCCAGCGCTTCTGGATCATGTTTAGATATGGCTTCTTTTTTGACCTATAGAGTTTTAGCCGGCAACGGCGAATGGCACGGTGGATTGTGTTCACCAACAATGTTTTCTGGAAGTATTCCTGAGCCCATGTTGTGATTTCCATTACAGTAGCATTCCTGTATGTGATGCAGTGCCATCTAAGGGCCCGAAGATCACGGGCATCCAGTATGGTTTTCCGGCCTTGACCCTTACGCACAGAGATTGTTCCAGATTCTCTGAATCTTTGGATGATATTATGCACTGTAGATGATGATAACTTCAAACTCTTTGCAATTTTTCTCTGAGAAACTCCTTTCTGATATTGCTCCACTATTTGTCGCCGCAGCATTGGGGGAATTGGTGATCCTCTGCCCATCTTGACTTCTGAGAGACACTGCCACTCTGAGAGGCTCTTTTTATACCCAATCATGTTGCCAATTGACCTAATAAGTTGCAAATTGGTCCTCCAGCTGTTCCTTATATGTACATTTAACTTTTCCGGCCTCTTATTGCTACCTGTCCCAACTTTTTTGGAATGTGTAGCTCTCATGAAATCCAAAATGAGCCAATATTTGGCATGACATTTCAAAATGTCTCACTTTCAACATTTGATATGTTATCTATATTCTATTGTGAATAAAATATAAGTTTATGAGATTTGTAAATTATTCCATTCCTTTTTTACTAACAATTTGTACAGTGTCCCAACTTTTATGGAATTGGGTTTGTAAAATAACTGAACATAAACATAATATATATATATATATATATATTTTTTTTTTTCCCCCCCTTCCTGTTTTTTAAATCTTTTGCATATTTGTCACACTTAAAAGATTCAGATCATCAAACAAATTTTAATATTACACAAAGATAATGCAAGTAAATACAAAATGCAGTTTTTAAATGATTTCATTTATTAAGGGAA
>NW_015505475.1:749103-766548 GCF_001515645.1 Sinocyclocheilus grahami
TATATATATATATATATATATATTTTTTTTTTTCCCCCCCTTCCTGTTTTTTAAATCTTTTGCATATTTGTCACACTTAAAAGATTCAGATCATCAAACAAATTTTAATATTACACAAAGATAATGCAAGTAAATACAAAATGCAGTTTTTAAATGATTTCATTTATTAAGGGAAAAAAGCTGTCCAAACCTACGTGGCCCTACGTGAAAAATGAATTGCCCCCTCCTGTTAAATCATGTTCTATAAGCCCTGTTGAATTGAATGGCAAAGCGAAATAAGCATTAAAGGGGTCCTATTATGCTCTTCTACAAAGTCTTAGGCTCTCATACTAGGTTGTTCGAAAAACTAATTTTTCACATATTTTACATTATTACAACACCTCTCTCCCCAGTCTGGCACGAACGGCTCGAATAGTTCCTGTATCAAATGAAGGCCCACCTTCTGAAATACGAAATGTGCTGTGATTAGCTGTGATTGTGCAGATCATGTGCTGTGGTTAGCTGGGCCAGTGTGTGTAGTGATTGGCACCACTCGGCGCCTGGTCGGGAAATGTCACTTGTCACAAATGTACTTGCCATAGCTGCCTGCGAGCTTCAGTGTAAATATTGCATCAAAATCAAATCAATTTGTGCACGATTTAAACCTGGATGATTGTAACCACTCAAAGTTCGTCTGCCTTGGGAAAGCTAGCGCATCTCCGACATAGTGATAACACTCGTTGCCTTCTCTAGTGCAGCTCAACCAGGTCTCGTCCCATTCGTCGGTATTGGTGATATCATAAATCACGGAAAATATGTGTTGTAGTCCAAACGAGTCGTTCGTTGTAGTTTTTGAGAAGTGATTTATGTTCAATAAAATATCTCCTTTTGAATTGGACTTTGAGCTTTGTAACTTTGCTGCTCTTTTTTTTTTTATGCTCAAACAGCAACATTACAGACTAACTAAAGTTGAAAAAGTAAAAAAGCATAATTGGACCCCTTTAATTGGTTGTTTGTTTATTTAATAAAGGGGCAGTAGCAATTCTAAGTACTTTTGTGCAGCAGCCAGTATGCATAGCTATTCAGATCGCAATGTTAGCAAATTTTATAGCATACATAGCAAATTCAGATGCAAGGTTAGAAATAATATTAGCAGCAGCATGCATAGCAAGTCATATTATTATTGTTGCTAATATAGCAGCTGCAGCAGAAAGTGCTTTAGTTGCATGAAATTTTAGTTATAACTCACGGAGGGTAAATTAACTCTTTAAAGTGCATTAGGCATTTATTGCTTTGCTTATTCAACAGGTCTTAACAGCAGGTTTCGTGCAGCAGCAGTAGATTATGATTCGTAAATTCTGATTAAATATTACAACCGCAACAGCTCACACAGTAAATTCCTACTACAACATTGTGATTGCATTAACAACATTGCACAACATTATCATTAACAGCAACAGCATGTACTTCAACTCGGTATTGAAATGTTAGTGAATATTATCAGTAGCAGCATTAGCAGAAGTTTTGGCAGTATCGCACTGCATACATTGCGGACAGCTTTACCAATCGTAATGGGTCTATTGACTTGTCATGTTATGCCGCTTGCATCTGGCTTAGACACGGTGTTAAAGTAAAATAAGCATTCGCCTAGCTACTTATATGCCTAATTAATGGAGCTCGCAGCATTTCAGTCTCTTTGTGCAGTAGCAGCAGCTTGCATAGGCATTCAGTCATCGAGATTTTTCTCAGCAGCAGCATGCACAGCATTTCTATGTTGCGAATTTTAATTTGGACACAGTTAATATAAAAGCAGACAACTGCATTTAAATAAAGTCACTAGTGTCTTGCTCAAGACCATCTTGGAACGAGCCATGCATTTAGCAATGATGTGTGCATACAATATATGCAATAAAAATATTTTAAATTATCAAAATAAATGAGCAGCTCGAACCTGAGTCAGGTGGTTGCTAAGGGTTACTTCAGCTATCAGCCTACAGTGTGATTCCTGTTTGTTAATGACACAGACAGTGCGCGTTTCTACCTAGGTAAGTTTGAGCTATTGGCTCAGACACACACATAGTTATTTAGGTCAGGGGCGGATTTAGTGATTTGGGGGCCCCAGGCAAAATACAGGAATGGGGCCCTATACAATTTCACACATTTACAACTTTGAGGTTCCTTTCACTGTTGCTCGCTGCTGCACAACCGTGTCCAATAGTTGTCTAATCTTTTAGATTTTTCATGTACATGTTATAAATAAAGGATTTCTTTAATGTTGTAAATCCCTTGTTCACATTTAAACAGGTTATAATAGTATTAGTGTAGGTTGGACACTAGGTGGTGCGTTGGGGTAATTTTCACTATGCAATTGTCTACACAACGCAAGGCTGTCTAATTCTAAACTTTAAAATATAAATTTATTTTTATTTATTTTATTTCCACATTTAAATTAAACTGAAGGAAATTATAAATTTACATGCTTAAGGATTATTTCAACCAAACATGAAGTGTGCCTGTGTGGAAAGTGACTGTGTCTTTCACAAAAACGAGTGAGCGCCATTTAAAATTTTTTAAATAGGCCCTATATAATATGCACTGTTGCTTAGTATTAAAATTATAGCTTCAGATGCATGATATTTGTAGGGCCCTATAAAATCTGTTTTATTTTTCCCAAATAGCCTAAGTTTTATTTTTTCCAAAATCTTTTTTTCCGTTCAAATTGAATCAAAAAGATTCAGTTTTTTTTTCTTTTTTTTTCTGGATGATTATATTAAATTTTAACAAAAAGCATGTCTAATTAATTAAAATCATGAAACTTGTTTAATTTAACAGCAATTTAGGCCTATTAAAAGTTTAACAAAAATTACATTCTTAGGGCCCAAATTCTGCGCTTTCTTTTTTTTTTTTTTCTGTATTCCATTTTAATGGTTTAATCAAAAACATATCTAATTAATTTAATTCATAAAAACAACTTAATTTAAGGGCCCTATAAAATTAGAATTTTGTTTACTTATTTTTTTTTAGAAATTCTGTTTCTTTTTTCTGGTAATCAAATGAAGGCGAAAACATTAATCTATCTTTTATTCCAATGAAAATTAAACAAACCCTTTAATTTTTGTACATTCAAAATGCTACACAACAGACGTTTACTGTGTAACGAGCAATGTCACGGAATTCGTCAAATGCTGAGTGAATAAATCAAATGCAATTCAGTACACTTCAATCAAACCGCGATATGGACTAGTGTATGTGAATATTAAATGGCAAAAATACTATTTAGCTACTACAGACAACAACCGCGAGCTTTGCGTGTGCTTAAATAGCAAACTAGCAAACGAAACGCGCGTCTGCGCCGTTCATTCCGTCACATTCCGCGTTACACAGTAAATTCCGTTTTTATGAATAGATTCCGGGATTCCGTCCCCATTTTCTACATCTCCCTACTTTTGCTAAGAAGCACGTTCAATGCGGACACACAGATGGTTGTCGTGGTAATGAACACCACAGCAACCACTTGTGCGTCCGCACTGAACGCGCATCTAGCATATAAAAAGCATTTAGGGGGCCCTTGGCTTTTGGGGGCCCAAGGCGGTCGCCTTCCTTTTCCTAATGGTTAAGTCTGCCTCTGATTTAGGTAATTAGTTAAATAAACCTAAGGGTACAACACCCAGGTTCACATTGCTAAGCCACTGGTTAATTTATCTGGGCTCCATTAGCCCAGAAACACATTTAACTCAGGCCACTAGTTTAAGCTATCTGGTCAACCGATCAGGTACACACAGCAATAGTTCACTAGCGTTAAGCCATTCGGCAAAGCCGGCCCAGGCTCACATAGATAGCAAACACACGGCTCTCTGGAGCAGCAGCAGTACATATGTCTTGGCAATAGATCTGCTTGTTCTGGGGCGTTTTATCTTTTATATTTCTTCTGCCTTATAAGGAAGATTTTAAGCATATGGGTGGATGACATGACATGCAGTTCTACCTGTCCATGATGTCATATAATAATAAAAATGGGTATTTGTTAAAAATTTACATCTTTGTTGTTCCTCTGACAAGATATTATTACAGCATACCATAGCTTTACTGGTGTATAAAGTAAAACATTTTTTTTTATCTAAACATCAAAATTGTCATATGGTGTGACTGTCCGGACTATGTGTGACGTTACTAATATGACAATATATCTCAGCAAAGTATAAATAATTGATAGATTTACAGTTTAAGTAACAGAATTAGGCATTTTTAATGGACACAGAAAGTGTTGATGTCTGTGCATGATTTTAAAGCAAGTTCTGGCTAAATACATTTTGTCCGTAAAATGGGCGTCATATGGTGTGACATTACAATCTGTATTTTGAACGGCAATAATTTGGACATCATTATGATGAAGAGGTCCACACTCAACCAGGAAGCTGCAGTGTCCTCTTTGGAGTGGTTTGGAAGGTGAAGAGGTGAGTTATGACTTTTTAATTTTTAATTAAAAAGCTCTGTCACTGATGTGCTCATTAGTGGTCAATGTTTTGTGTCTTATGGTGTGACATTATTTACATTATTTATTTATTTTTTTTACAAATTTTACTTAATTCTTAAAAATCATTGCTGCCATGTGGCAATTTACATGCTAAGTATAAGCTAGCTGTTTCTAGTTAACAAAGAGATTAGCTAAACTGAACAAAATGTCATATGGTGTGACTGTTTTTCCAAGTCACACCATATGATACTTTTGTCACACAATATTACATACACCTTTTTTAATGATAAATTAATATTAAAAACATATTGAAAGAATTTAATGGTGTACATTAAATTGCCCATACAATTAATATATTCCTTTTCAATTTGATTCTTAATTTAACCATGTTTGCCATGCTTTACATATTAAAAGATGCAATTTTTTGTCTGTGTCCGGCAGAAATGTCAAGTAAAGAGAGGACACAAAAATACAGGGTAAGACTCAATGCTGACCATGCAAGGAGCGAAGAGGTCCTGAGGGAAAGGAGGAAAAAGTAAGGAGATCATGCCAGTTCACACAGAACAGACACCTTCTATAGGGAAGGATGAAAGTCTAGGCCACAATCTGCTTAGTGTAACTTCAACACAGGATACTATTATCAAGATTGTGAGGCTGAAATGAACGGTTAAAAAAATCTTAATCATTATATATTTTTCATTAACCGGTACAAAGAGAAGAAACGAAGAGGACAACTCGAGGCATTCAGTGTGCACACCCTTCTTCCTTCAAGACGAGAGAGATGTGGAGAGAAGCACAAAAGAAATACAGAAAAAGAAAAAAGTGAATGCCATTATGAACCTGACCCCTCCATCTCTTGAAGCATCACTGAATGAAGATACTATAAATGTCTATGAATTTTCAATCTAAAACATTCGACTAATTGTAAGCTGAAAATATTTTTACTGTTTAACAATTATAATTGTTACAACACACTCTCTAATCTTAAAATGTTCATGTTGAAGGTTCTTGGTGTGAGATGGTGTTTACTCATATTTCTGAGTTTCATAAATACATTTTTAAAAGTTTTAAAACAATGTTGGTATGTTTGATGATTTTTAGTTTTATTACTGTTAATTTAATTCATTGAATGTTTAATGCATATAAAATACACTTTTTTTTGCATTGACAAATTGTGGTGTGGTGCATTTCATCATATAGTGTGACACTATATAATTTGGTGTGACAATCAGAATTGTGGCAATAAAATACTTTTTTTTTTGTTATAAACCATAAAGTCAATGGAACAAAAATTAAATAGTATCAGCAAGATTCACAAGCATTTTATTAGATTTATAACAGGGTTTGTCAGAATCATTCTAAAATGTCTGGAAAGGCTGAGGAGAGATGACTTACTCTGCATGATGATTTAGAAAAATAATACAAAATCTAATGGATCTGCACAAAATAATGTTAAATCTTAAGATAGTAATGATAAAAATGTATGGTGAAGTTAGTTACTTAGGGAAGTATATCCCAATTTAATTTTATATAGAATAATTTTGTCACACCATATGACAATTTTGGCCACAAATGCAACAAATTGGTAAATAAATCCAGTTTCCAATACAACATTTAAAAGACCACATATTTTATTGGAAATTCAAGAGTCAGTACAACATAGCTCAATATTTTTTTATGCCTAATATTTGAAGTTAAAAAAAATTTTTTTTTCAGGCTTATGTCAACCACCCACATTATTGTATAGCAGCAGCATTCATGTTTAGTTGTTTTGTTTTCTTCTTCCAGCTTTGTTGAGGGGTTATTTTATATGCTATATGTGCAGCAGCAGTATGTCTTAAATACTCACAGCACCGTATTGCCAGTAGCAAGTTCCTGTACTTGCTTGCAGCAGCAGCAATAATCTACAACTACAGCAATAACAAACAGCAGCAGGAATTCAGCAGCAGCGTAGCAGATCTATTCCGCCAAGACCAAATACATTAAAATTGTCATAAATGACAAGTGACAAAATTGTCACCATGCTAAAATCTTCAGAGAGTAGTCATGATTGAAATATATATATATATATATATAGATATAGATATAGATATAGATATACATATATAGATATATAGATATACATATTGTTGGGGCAATAATAAACAATGTAGTTTTTTCAACAACATAATATTCTTCTTTTAATTATCATACATTAATTGAAGGTTAGACATTTTTGTAAATCTTATTAAAGAAAGACTATGAGCAAAAACACCAAAGACATTTTTGATTTTTCTATGGCCTGTTAAGCTTATATTTACCAAGGGGGTCCAAATTTGTGTAGGGCGCTGTATTGAAATTGTATTCTGACCAAATCATTTTTTATTTTTTCCAAAACTAAACTGTTTAATTTTAATTGTTGCATTTTTTTAATGTATCACTTTATTCATCCCTTGAGAATTAAATCCATGGCTTAGGCATTGCTAGAATCATGCTCAGTGGTTTGAGCTGCAGGAACACACATTGCATCCACAAGTACTGAAGCACTCTGCTGATTTATGTTTTATCTTTCAAGTGCTTGAGTAGTTCAAATGCACATCCCTGTAACCCTGTACCATTCCTATTTTCGTGTGCATCCCACACCACACCATCATGTTTTCTTTTCTGTCTTAAGTAGTATTGCAGTTAGTCTACCGAAGTGTGGAAAGGGGAAGCCAGCCCTCATCCGGAGGAACACAGTGGAGGACAAGAATGAGATTATTGCTTGCATCGAGAGTAGAAACTTTGCCAAGGCTGCTAGAATAGCTGCTGGTAGGTATCCACATCTGTACACTTTTAACTGAACTGTAATTTGATCTCAGTTTGACAGTGAGTCAAATCACAGTGGATGGGATATTTTTAAAGAAATATCTTGCTGCTCTGCAATTTATTACAAATTTACAAAAGTTTCACCATTATTTATTGGTTTTGTAAATCCCTAAAATATGATTTTTTTTTTTCAGAAGAATCATAATTTTATTCAAAAAAGATAGATAGATAAATGAATAAATCATTGTGCAGTTGTAGTGCTAATATTAGAAATGGCACTATTGGGATGCCTCTTCATTTATTTGGATGCCAGATTAAAGGACCGGAACATGAAAACATGCCATGATAATTTTAAAAATTTTATTTATTTATTTATTTTAGCATCAAACATTATGAATCTAATTGTCCACACGGGGTATAACGGTACACGTCTTCCTACAGAACAATTTCGGTACGCGTCTTTTGGTTAGGTATGTATATGTACCAAACAAATACAGAGTTGTTTTAACCACTGCACATAGTGAACTTAATTTGAAACTTCTGTTTTTATATATCTTAATTTTAACAAACTAATTCTTACATTTCAAGATTGATCTTTTAGTCTATGCTATGTAGAAACATAATTTTATAATTAGATTTATAAGATAGTGTAAAAACTGGCTTATGTGCAATTTACATGTTTGCATACACTTTTTAATTTGAGTGTTGATTGAGATCTAAAAATAAATAGCAGTTGAATAGTTTGGGCTCTGTTTTTAATTGTAGCCTTTAATAATATAGTAATGTGCAAGTGATCGGGCTCCCAGTGTATAGTTTACAGCTTTCGCTGAGATCAATTTTTTTATCCTTAACAAAGTTTTGATTAAAATTTAAAGACATAGCCACAGTTTGTTCAGTGAACCACAGATGCCACCTGTATTGAAAAGGTACTGAACTGTGACTTTAAGATTTATTTTCTTTTGTACTGTTTCACCCCTATTTTCCACTATATAAAAAATTGCTACCTGAATGGTCTAAAAGTATTGAAATTGTATTATTATTATTATTATTTTGTGCTATATCACTATAGACATATATTATATGTCTGCACCATCATAACATGGTTGTTGATGTTCCTGCTTTTATAGAAGTTGGTAACAGCAGTATTTGGATGCCTGCTAGTGCTGCTACAGTTCTGGAACCTCTCAAACTAGTTTGGGCTAAATGTAGTGGATACCCCTCCTACCCTGCCCTGGTGAGTCTGAGTTATGCATGTTTAGAAACAAGCTATTTCTACCTCTTTCTTTCCTTTATTTCTATTCACAAGGCTGGGGTCTGTCCAGTCCTGCTCATTGTGCACTACTTTCCTGCATAATTAACATAATTTAAACTGTTGAGCTGATGCTGATTTGGCCGAACCAGTTGGTGCTTATGGTTTCAGTCTTGTGTATGAGCTATGCTTCAGTTGTCACACTTTTAAAAGTCAGCCAAAATAAAATATTTGTGATGATCAATTTACTTGTAGAAAATACGTCATCAGAATACACTGAATAACTGTCATTCAGGAAACTAAAAAAATACCAATTTCTTGAAGAAATAATGAGTCAGTCTAAACATAATAGATGTATTTAAGTAGTTCTTCAGTCTTATCCTCTTATTATATATTACTTTAAAGTCTGTAGTGTCTCTATAATATAATAATCTATATTCTCTATTTAGCATCTATCTGGATTCTTTCTCATATACACTTTTCACATCAGTGCTGCAAGATTGCAGCTTGTTTTTATTTTTCTATTTTCTATCAATTGATAGATCAATAGATACTCATCAGACCCATCTACAGTAAACTGATTTTAAAAACCAACATAAATTGTATCAGATTGTTTGATTCATTCTTTTCAATGCTTACAAATAGTCAGTTTTGATGTGACTGACAATAGCAAAGGTGTTTCTCTTCTTTCATGTATAGCACTAAATTTAGCACTAAAAAGCCTTTGCAAGTTAGAGTATACACTATTTTTACTGAAGCTTTAATAACCAAGAGTGTATCATTCAAGTCAATCATCACTGATTGCTGTTGTTCTATAAGCTTTATTGAGTTTTTGTGGTGTTACACTCATTTGAATTTCTCTGCGTCTCTGTCCACACACGCACGTGTGCCTCAACTGTAAGCACAACCTAATTTACATAGCGTCTATTATAAGTTACTGTTTACTAGGGGTGCGACGAGATCCGATGCGAGATCTGACTGGTCTCGCAAGAACGTGACGATATCCTTGCGCAGACCTTTCAGATATATTTGCATTACACTGGCTTGTTCACAAGTGGTGGTATGTAAGATATTTTGTTCACATCAGGCAAGTGGCCTCATGATAAGCTGGAAAATTACGCAGTGTAGTGTAGTCTTTATCCAGTCATAAAAACAGAATTCACAGTTTAATGTCAAATTTTGAATGAATTAATCAAAAGTTGGTCATTACACTTAAATAAAATCACGATATGGACTAGTATCTGTAAATATTAAGCCGCAAAAGTCGATTTAAATATGAATCCTGCATGTTCTGCCTGTCTCTGTTTATGAATGGGGCAGACGCGCGGTTTCATTTACTACACACATACTGAAGCACACCTGACGCTCGCGGTGATTTCAGCGTCTTCCGTCTCACTAAATGAGGATGTAAACGCATGAACAACATCTCCAGAACTGCTCTGAGAGTCACTTCATGAGCATTTTAGCATTTGATTTGAGTAAAATTTGCGTCATATCTTATACACAGAACTTTAAAGGTATTCACGGTAGTGTTGGGTCGTTCTTGAACTATTCGTTCATTTTGAACGAATCTTTAATGTGACTCCGGAAGAACGAGTGATTTGTTCAGTCGCGCATGCGCAACATCTTATAGGTTCTGTACTGGAATTAGTCAAGTAGTTCACCTGTTTCGAGTCTTCGGGTTTTTCGAGTCATTCGTTCATCACATGACAGCCCCATAAGTTTAACCAATGCTGTCTGAGCCGGAAAGAGAATTGATTCGTTCATCTCTCAAGTCCTTGGGTTTGAGTCGTTCGTTCATCACGTGACAGCCCCATAAGTTTAACCAATGCAGTCTGAGCCGGAAAGAGAATTGACATTAGTTCATCTCTCGAGTCTTCGGGTTTTTCCAGAGTCGTTCGTTCATCACGTGACAGACCCATAAGCTTAACCTATGCAGTCTGAGCCGGAAAGAGACTTAATAATAATAACCAACTCTTTATTACCTTTGTTACAACATTCAGTGTTATGGAAAAGAACCATCATGACAGAAATTCATACATTTATAAACTGTAAGAAGTAAAAAGCTACAATTTGAGACCAGAAACGCATTACGTAACTGTAAGAGTTAATAATAATTATAATAATGATGATAATAATAATGATAATAACAATGCACCCGTTTGTAAGGAAGCTTGTAAATTAACTAATTTCTCTATCCAATGCTGTCATGTCACGTGACAAAAGAACGAACGATTCTTTCTGGCTCAGACTGCATTGGTTAAAACTTATGGGGCTGTCACGTGATGAACGAACGACTCAAACCCGAAGACTCGAGAGATGAACTAATCAATTCTCTTTCCGGCTCAGACTGCATTGGTTAAGTTTATGGGGCTGTCACGTGATGAACGAACGACTCAAACCTAAAGACTTGTCAGATAAGAGGTGAGGTGAGCTAATCATAGACTGAAGACCCAGGTAAACAATTAATTAATCTTTTCTGTTTCTTATAGCAGTTTTGTATTGTTTGTAGGGTGATCAACGTTTGTGTAGTAGTAGTAGACGTGTTAGGGAAGTAACACGTAACATTTTAATTATATCTTGCTAAAATGAACTCGGAAAAAAGATTCGTTCATTTTGCTGAACGAGACTCAAAGGTCAGAGTCGGTAAAATGATCCGAACTTCCCATCACTAATTCACGGCAACCCGTCAAAATAAAAGTCTGTTTTGATTTGAAGACATTGTGCCTATAACTATTTTTCAGTAGAATGTACATAGCCTACTACTATTACTACAATGAAACAAACATTATTTTTTAAGGAATAATTACACAAAATATTTCTTCCATGTTTTAATTTTAATAGTAAATTCCCTTTGTTTGCCAAAAAAAAATCTTGTTTGCTTAATTTTCAATAATTAAAAGATAAATGCTAAATTAAATTGTTTTATGCCTTCATTTGATAACCAGAAAAAATTTAAGTATGCAACACAGAATTTCTGAGGGGAAAAAAAATTCATAAGGCTACTTTAAGAAAAAAATTTATAAATTAAGTTGTTTTATGCATTCAAATAATTAGACATGCTAAAACACAGAATTTGGTAACAATAAAAAATATAAATAATATGGTGAGACAAAAAAAAACATTTCATAGGGCCCTAAACATGTAATTTTTGTTAAACTTTTAATAAATTGATGTGAAAATGTATAAGTTTCATGATTTTAATTAATAAGAATAAAAGACTAAAAGAATAAGAATTTTTCCCTATATATTTCATCATTGAGGATTTCTTTAAAAAAGTAAAAATCTCGTCTCGTCTCGTTCTCGTGAACCCAGTCTCGTGTCTTGTCTCGTGGGATAAGTGTCTCGTCACACCCCTACTGTTAACATATAACAGTCATTATTTCACACTTTTTCCTCTGTAATTTGCTATTCTTTTCACTATGGTTAGTGTAGAATAAGTAACCATGTTTTGTTTTATTGTAGTATAACCATGGTTAATTTTTTTAAGCGCAGTCCCTTCAGGTTTAAATGTTTTAATATGTTAGTAGCACCACATGTCTCTTTAGCAAGTGGCAAAATTACAAAGATAGAAAATGTTCCATAACATGTCTGTTGCCACAGTTTCACTGCTAACATTAAACACATTACAACAACAGATAAGGAGAAAGTCGGTTTACTTTGAGCCCATGCTGTTCAAGTGCTAATAAATGGGTGCTAGTCTCTGCCCAGCAATCAGGAGCTCAATAAGTAATAACCATTCACCTTGGCTAGTTCCACACCATTACACCAGCACTGCTGATGACTCAGGAGACACTGCAGACACAGCAATCACTGACAGATTGTGGGAGGGGGAGAGAGGGAGGGATGGATGGAAGAGGGGTTGAAAGGAAAGGAGGATGAGGAGGAAAGGAGGAGAGTAGGCACAGCTTGAGAAAGAAGAATGACGACCTGGGAAAGAATACAAAAACGAAGGAAACCGAGAATGTTAGACTAATGGAGGACTGACAGTAAAATGATGAGACTCCATTACGACATTTCCGGATGAAGCTTTTCATAGAAGAAAACTGCTGCATCTTCTCACAGCTGCAATGTAATTGCAATGCTCATCAAAGGCCTATATTTTGGTTTCTTCATCCTGCATTTGCATTCAGATACATTCCTACGGCTATGTTCATCCATCCATCTCCTCCTCTGTCATTGTATCCTCCCGTAGGGTCAAGTAACATACAAAGCATTTTAAAGCAGATCAGTCCACTTGGCGACTATCTTGGTATCCCTTGGGCATCTTTTTCTAGTTATTTGAGCACAGCCCCAGTCTGCTTGAATGGGGAAGGACTGAAATCTCCAAAACTGTTAATAATAATACATTTTGCTTCTCAAATCAGACCATTTTTTCAAGCTGGTCCAGCTAATACTCTACAGCTGTATGCAACACAGACAAAACATTAAAAAAGAATGTTTGCACATAAATCTCTCATAAAATGGTTTGACTAACACAGTCTTCTGTCCTGTTCTGACATGTTTTTTAGTGAAACAAAATGTTTCGGTGGGAAAATATTTTAGGGATCTTATTTTAAAAGAAAAGTTACACAGACAGGAAACCTGATTTCTGCTCTGTTTTCCAGGAAAAGAAATCATGTTGATTAAAAATATAATTTTTTTTTAAAGAAATTAATACTTTTATTTAGCAAGGGTGCATTACCATTTATATTTCTAACTAATGCTGTTCTTTTGAACTTTCTATTCATCAAAGAATCATGGTTTCTACAGCACAACTGTTCCCTTTCAGTCGGTCACTCTCGACGTCACGTCGGATGACCGACGAAATTGGGATCTCGCTTAGAGAGACCAATCCACTTCGAGTGTAAACTAAGCAAATGATACCTAATGTATCAATTAATAAGACTAAGTTTGATACTTGCACGTCTCGTCTGTCTGAAAGAAAGGCTTGATGCAGTCCAAAGGTTCAAGCTGATCTTTGCTGAAGTTGGTTGATGAAAAAGAACCAGTTCGAGCCAGAGAATCTTGATGAATGGAAAAGTCGAGGCCGAAGGCCTGGCACAAACTTAGGGTGTCCTGGAGCGTTCTAGCTCATGTCTTCATCTTAGAATCTAACCGAACCACCGACTCTGGGCGGGTCCCTGGTGTGAGGCCTTTTTAAGGTCTAGAAAGATTCCCGCCTCTCAAGATGGCTTGTCCAATGGGAAGGACGGAAATCCCAAGTGGGAGTTTGGAAATACTGGGGAGTTCTTTGTGTGGAAGCATGGTAATTTGCATATGGAACTTGAAACAAAATTACTAAAGATTCTCAGGACACTAATATATTGCCTATGTACCAACATATAATATACACTCTCGTTTAGATCATCAGAAGACTAATTCATAGATACTAAACATGGTAGGGTTACATATATGTAAGTTGACAGGGTAACACGTAACATTTTAATTATATCTTGCTAAAATGAACTCGGAAAAAAGATTCGTTCATTTTGCTGAACGAGACTCAAAGGTCAGAGTCGGTAAAATGATCCGAACTTCCCATCACTAATTCACGGCAACCCGTCAAAATAAAAGTCTGTTTTGATTTGAAGACATTGTGCCTATAACTATTTTTCAGTAGAATGTACATAGCCTACTACTATTACTACAATGAAACAAACATTATTTTTTAAGGAATAATTACACAAAATATTTCTTCCATGTTTTAATTTTAATAGTAAATTCCCTTTGTTTGCCAAAAAAAGTTTAATTTTCAATAATTAAAAAATACATGAAATTAATGTTTTATGCCTTCATTTATGAGTGTTTCCATCACAAGCCTGTATAAAACAGTATAAAATCTCAAAGACAACATACACGATGGCCTGAAGGATATGTGTGTTCATTCAAAGAAAGGCTTTCCTATGGATTAACATAGAAAGAGTCAATTTTTACTGTGTCTCTTCCTATGGAACATGCAGTGAGAGGGGGAGGCCTCTCCACATGCCATTAGGTCGTAAATGGATCTGGTCTAGCAGAGGTGTCGTTGAAAAATTGTGTGTTTGATTGGTCCAAATGCTACAATATATACACATACATAAGATTTGTGTGATAAACAGAAGTCTGGATATTAAGTATTTTACGAGGTGGCATAAACAGATTGTACTAATTCATAAGCCAACGATTTTCCAAAACATGAAGTTGCAAATTGCCATGATTGTGTTGCTGGAGCTCACATTTGCCAAAAAAAAATCTTGTTTGCTTAATTTTCAATAATTAAAAGATAAATGCTAAATTAAATTGTTTTATGCCTTCATTTGATAACCAGAAAAAATTTAAGTATGCAACACAGAATTTCTGAGGGGAAAAAAAATTCATAAGGCTACTTTAAGAAAAAAATTTATAAATTAAGTTGTTTTATGCATTCAAATAATTAGACATGCTAAAACACAGAATTTGGTAACAATAAAAAATATAAATAATATGGTGAGACAAAAAAAAACATTTCATAGGGCCCTAAACATGTAATTTTTGTTAAACTTTTAATAAATTGATGTGAAAATGTATAAGTTTCATGATTTTAATTAATAAGAATAAAAGACTCAAAATATATATTGTGTGCTTGATTGGTCCAGACGCTACAAATTCCCCCTTTTTGGGCGTTGTTGTCCATAGAATAGACAACAACGAGCGATATCAAAGGTGCAGAACAATCGGAACACACACCTGCCACTCACGGCTGGAAGACAGTGGTGGCTCTCTGGCTGTTGGTGCCTCCAGGAGTGGTTGTGGTGCCGTGGTGGATGCTGTCTGGTGGTGCGCTGTGGTGATGTAGGCTGTAGCAAGGTGTGGGTCCTCGAGCTTATGCAGCAGGTGTCGAGGCTGTGTCACCTGTCCTCCTGAAGTGAGTTGGTCGAGGTTTCGCTGTTGGGCATGTTGGCCTGTTGCTCAATCCAACGTTGTCTGGCTGCTTCTGGGGTGTTGACCAGTTTCAAGGGATGCTCCTCCCTTGGAGGGGTCTGATGCTGTCATTCAAATAATTAGACATGCTAAAACACAGAATTTGGTAACAATAAAAAATATAAATAATATGGTGAGACAAAAAAAAACATTTCATAGGGCCCTAAACATGTAATTTTTGTTAAACTTTTAATAAATTGATGTGAAAATGTATAAGTTTCATGATTTTAATTAATAAGAATAAAAGACTAAAAGAATAAGAATTTTTCCCTATATATTTCATCATTGAGGATTTCTTTAAAAAAGTAAAAATCTCGTCTCGTCTCGTTCTCGTGAACCCAGTCTCGTGTCTTGTCTCGTGGGATAAGTGTCTCGTCACACCCCTACTGTTAACATATAACAGTCATTATTTCACACTTTTTCCTCTGTAATTTGCTATTCTTTTCAGATTTTAAAGTGTTTTTTTTTTGGCAGAAATTTGCATTCCAGAAGCAAATAATTGATCCCTTGCTTTCTATCTTTAAAAAAAATAAAAAATAAACCAGAATTCATTGCATGTAAGCCTGTTAGGGGGGTTTCTCCTAGTTAGGCTACTGTCATAGAATCCAGGTTTAGAAAAACATTTGCTCTGATTATATACCCTCTTGGCTGAATTCTGTGAATGCAGCAGTGTATTTCATTCATACATTAAAAAATTTAAAATATATAAATAAATATAAAATAGTCACAAGCATGTAGCGAATCAGCTCATGGGAAATATGAATAATTAATCATAACTAGTTATAATTAATTATACATATTTAGATCCGCTGTAGATATTTACTTGACCTCTCAGGGTCAGCTGTCTGTCAATGTAAGGGCTAGAGACTACTACAAGATCAAACAGAGTGTGAACAGCTAGGTTTTGCCAGGTGTGCTTAGCTGAAGTATTAGGTTATTTTTGGGTCAGCATATGTTTGCTGAAAAGGACGTAAACAGGTTTTTGATTGATGACTTAAGACTGCTCTTATTGTCCAATTAACACTCAGAATTTACTGATGGTTCCCAACAGGCTCAGTCTCTGAGGAAGTGAAGTAGAAGAGGGAAAAGTAAAGCATTTCTATTCAGATTATGCTTATTATTTGGTGCTCAGGACGATAGTTATGCCCTAGTGTTTGTCTAGATGACTTGTGTAACAGGGTCATAAAATTAGGGCACATGTTGAAAATAAACAAATCAAAAATAGAAGTGTCTCTGGTTCCTTTTGCGGTTCAGAGAGAACATCAAAACAAAAGGGGGCATAACATGTAAATGGATTTAAAATTAGCTGACTGCTATTATTAAAACAAGGTAATCAATCTGGTATTAGGTACAAATAGTAGCACTCGTGATCAACTGTAAGATTTGTGTTGGGCAACACACCATGTCTGGTCACAGCTGCTGCGTGTTCAGCTCCCATGCTGTTGCCATGCCATGTGTGTGCCCTGCCCTCCGTAGCGCATTATTCACTGTGCTACTAAAAGCACCCAATAACTTAATGATTCTTCTCTAGATAGACAGTTAAAATGTAATTAAATGTAGATTTAATTAACTAGTAACTGAGCAATAGCATTCAGGAAGGATACATCTAAGATAGTTAAATTCGCTGAGACAAATGAAAGATTGGGAAACATAGAAAGAGAAGAAAAAGAAGGAAAAGAAAGGGAAAAATCAGAAACCAGGGATTAGGTTAAATTCAAATTACTTCACACCACATACACACAAGCTGTATTTAAAAGCTTCAATTAAAGAGTGCTAACCCCTAATTGTTAAAGCTATTTGGTAGCTTAGCCTAAGATTAAACTATGCTAAGTCATGTTAGCTTAGCTGCTTAAGGTGGTTTGTTTACAACATGGCGTCGCGGGGTGATGCCAAGTTGTTGTCACGGTAAACAATGCATGCCAGTGCAATTCAAGCAGTTTAGTGTCTGCCTATTTTAAAGACGTTGCCCACAGTTTTAAAACGTGGTGATTTCAGTCCTTCAAGACTTGTTGCATTAAATAAGCACTTCTGTGCG
>NW_015505475.1:767075-780209 GCF_001515645.1 Sinocyclocheilus grahami
GAGCTTGTAGCATAAATCTGCATGATTAAGTGACTCCAGTTATGAGCAAAAAATGAACAACGTCAAGTGTGATACAAGTAAGACTTTATTAACTACATAAACACTTAAACTAGTCTAAACATACTACATAAACACTTAAACTGGTCTAACATACACATACACACATACACACACACGGTATAGGAAAGGGTTAAAGCTTAACTCAGTAAAGAGGAGTGAAAGTAAGAATATGAAGTTATGGAACCATTTGCATATTCAGCAGATCTACCACCTGAAGGAAACATCAGATTCTTAGTTCAAACACACCTTTGTAAAAAGGTGCAAATGGTACCTAATGTATCAATTGATAAGACTAAGTTTGATACTTGCACGTCTCGTCTGTCTGAAAGAAAAGCTTGATGCAGTCCAAAGGTTCAAGTTGATCTTTGCTGAAGTTGGTTGATGAAAAAAAAAAACAGTTTGAGTCAGAGAATCTTGATGAATGGAAAAGTCGAGGCTGAAGGCCTGGCACAAGCTTAGGGTGTCCTGGAGCGTTCTAGCTCATGTCTTCATCTTAGAATCTACCCGAACCACTGACTCTGGGCGGGTCCCTGGTGAGGCCTTTTTAAGGTCTCGGAAGATTCCCGCCTCTCAAGATGGCTTGTCCAATGGGAAGGACGGAAATCCCAAGTGGGAGTTTGGAAATACTGGGGAGTTTTATGATTCTTTGTGTGGAAGCATGGTAATTTGCATATGGAACTTGAATCGAAATTACTAAAGATTCTCAGGACACATATATTGCCTATGTACCAACATATAATATACACTCTCGTTTAGATCATCAGAAGACTAATTCATAGATACTAAACATTCTAGGGTTACATATATGTAAGATGACAGGAATGAGTGTTTCCATCACAAGCCTGCATAAAACAGTATAAAATCTCAAAGACAACATACACGATGACCTGAAGGATATGTGTGTTCATTCAAAGAAAGGTTTTCCTATGGATTAATTAGGAAAGAGTCCATTTTTACTGTGTCTCTTCCTATGGAACATGCAGTGAGAGGGGGAGGCCTCTCCACATGCCATTAGGTCGTAAAATCTATCTGGTGTCAGGGTTGCCATGGTAACCAGGGTCCTGGGCCTCGTTCACAGACAACTTGGGGTGTTACGCATTTCGGGGGAAAGGTCCATAGGTCCTCATATGGCTTGTTAACTGAGGGATGTTACAGAGTATTTGTTAAATATAGTAATAATATTTATATATATATATATATATGTAAAAATATATATTGTGTGTTTGATTGGTCCAGACGCTACAAGCACTGTCCACTAATGTCCATGCACAACCTCTGCATGCAGCCTGAATGCATGTGCGAGTGATTTGAACACTTGGTAGTGTGCATGTGTCAAACATGTCAATCCATACTCACAGTCAGTGGACTATAATTTGAAAGGCCTGTGGATAAGATGGAATATCAAGTACAAAAGTGCGCTATTAGAATAATAAAAAAATAATAATAATTATCTCAAGGGCAATAGATCACATAGAACAGGGGTGTCCAGTCCTGCTCCTGGAAGGCCACTATCCTGCAGAGTTTAGTTACAAACCCAATTAAACACACCTGAACCAGCTAATCAAGGTCTTACTAGGCATACTAGAAACTTCCAGGTAGGTGTATTGAAGCAAGTTGGAGCTAAACTTTGCAGGACAGTGGCCCTCCAGGACCAAGTTTGGACACCCCTGTGTAAGGGAAACAGGTCAATTTAGCTCAAAGGGAATCATTTATGATTTTATAGGGAATTTGGACAGAATCACTGTTTTACGGCTGATAACTGAGTCGGCCAGCGATTCATTGAATGAGCCGTATAACATCAATTCTGCAATGGATATTAATATTCAAAGTATAGTGAAAACACTATTTATTAGCACAGTAACAAGATTAAGCAGTTTAAGACATTAACTTGTAAGCACAAAACACAAGATACTTCTCTTTTCAATATAAATAAGGCTTTATTAGATAAATCTAAGACCTATAAACTAGTCTAACGCATAAACACACGCACTCACACATTCACACAAGTTGCAGGAAGAGAGAAAGTGAGGAAAGAATGAGTTTAAGAGAATGAAAATATGAAATCCCAAGTTTATAGCAATATGTGCAATTGCATAGACCTGAACAACCATCAATTACTTAATTAACCCTCGCCTTGAGTTTCTCAATGAGGTTAAAATTTATATTAAATGCATCAGTTCAGCTAGAATCTGGAGGTACTTGTATTGCCTGTGTAGGGGGTTCCCGTTGTTGTCTGGTTGCTGAAAGGGGTTTTACCGAGGTTGCTGATTGGCTGGTTATTATTCAGTAGTCATTGAAGTGACATCTTGGGAAGCCAGTGGTTGGGCGTTGGCTGAAGATGCGGAGATGTGAGCTGGTTGAAGTTTTGAGGCAGTCACAGACTCAAGGTGACCTAGGAAACACATTGTTGCGGCAAAACTTAACTCAGAACACAAAACTCTCAATGGGAAAGAAAAGAAATTAAAGTAGAAGAATAGAAGTAACGAGACTAGATGAGTTTTCTCCTCATGGTTTTAGAGGAGCTGCTGGTGTGTAAGCCAGAGCACGCTCAAAGAGCGCTAAAAAGCAGCGTCAAAACACGGTGGTAAAAAGGCAAGGAAAAACCTAAAAGCATGACTAAAGGCTAGAAGCGATGACTTGAAGCATAGCTTGATGGTGTCCGGAGTATTTAACCCAGGCTGTTGGACACATCCCAAATGGTGCCTTGACCAATTAGATATTGTCTTTGCTCGGGGTGTTGTATATTTCTCCACCCAATACATAAATCAGCATGTCATCTCATCAGTTACATGGTCTGAAATTTCCCGTTCTTGCAGAGTGTGATTTTGGATATGATTTCTATAACATGAACATGATACATTTGACAAAGAATTGATTGGAAGAAACATTTCAAGCAAGAAGATTCAAACACACACATACTAAACATGAATATGAACCCTTAAGCTATTCAATAGTTATTAAAAAGACATACACAATAAGTGATTAGAACATGATAGTTGTCTTCTAGGTGGGGGAAACCACCCAACGCAGTTTCTACTAATGATTTTACTCATGTGATGTAATGTACTCATGTGATGGTCTTTGACCATTAATCTTGGTTACTTGCCCCAAATTTGACAATCTCCTTCCTGAGTTGTTTTGTGTTAATGTTGCAAGCTGTTCTGTAAACATAAAACCATGTCTGCATTTCTGATTGGAGAAACAACAAACGCTACTCTACATTGCTCAAAACTCGCGTTTGAATCATCAGTGGCAAATTCTTTAAATATGAAAACATACTTGCAGGCTGTGAGTCATTGTAGGCTACTCTCCCAGGTTCAGGAAAAGTAAAATGCGCTGCACACATAAATACAACTTAACCACTGATTTCTAGTTGTGTCCTCTTTTGGAAGGCCAAAGTATTTTAGCTTTCGCAACGAAACACACAGCGTCTCCACGACATGGTGGCAGCAACAATACTACAGCAAGAATAAAATTTCTGCCTTCTTTCTTTGCGTGAACATTTGGGCGGTGTTATGCAAATCTTCCCACACAGTGATGTAGACGTGGGGGCATGTTTTAGGAGGGTGTGGACAAGTCTTAACTTTATAAAGAATATCTCTTTGGGTTTGAGACTTTAGTCTTTGCAACTTTAGGGATCTTATCTCTGCATGAACAGCTTGTAACACTCCAAAGAGAAAGAAACTTGAAATCGCATCATATGACCCCTTTAATAACAAGTGAAAGGTCATTGTAAATCATGTGTTTAACCCAAGTAATATTTATAAACAATGACAGACATTTTACTTTTTTTTAGGATTGTCCTCATTTTCTGTAACATGTTTTTGTTTTATTAAAGATCATAGACCCTCACATGCCACGAGTGGGGTGCCAGCACAATGGAGTCTCTATCCCAATGCCCCCGCTGGACGTTCTACGGATTGGAGAACAGTTGCAATACAAGTCAGAAGAGAAACTTTACCTCGTTCTCTTCTTCGACAACAAACGTAGCTGGTGAGATTTAGAGGCTAATTATTGGTGTTTGCCAAGTCAAACATCACTATTATTATTGCTCGTACTTAGAGATTTGAACAAACTAAGCTTTGAACATCTGAAGTTAACTTGTAACTTTTCGTTTTTTGTACTACAGACCATGATAACCATTTAACCTTGTATTCTGTTTTGACACCAAAATGTTACATACCAGTTAAAATTCATAATTCCAGTTTTGATAGCAGAAAAAATTAAGTCTTATTAAAAAATTAAATTAATTTTATTAATTAAAAATTCAAACATTCAGGACAATTAAACAGTCAGATAATAATGTGAGAGTACTTGCTTTTTTTGTGTTTAAATTATTGAAGTTTGTACACACAGGCTTTTATTTGGCATTGTATTTGTAACCTAAGAATGTTTTTACAACAATTTTAACCTATTTTGATGTATTATATAACTAAATATATAACTTTGTCTTTGCATATTAGAGAACTAAGAGAAAATAAACAAATTACAAGCAACAGCACAAATGCAATAGAACAAAGATACAAATAAAAAACGGATGTTCAGGTAAGGTTACCAGAAGTAGGTATTGCAATTGGGCAGTGTTGCCAAGCTGATACTGCATGTCAGCAGCATAGATTTTATAGCATGCATCTGTATATGTGCAATCCACTAGTTCAAACATACCTGTAATGGATTTGACAAGTGGCAAGTCCAAGTCTGCATCCATGCAACACAGAACTCAACAGACCAACAGCAAGCCTTGTATAAGTCAGAAAAGTACATAATAAAATATGAAGAGCTTAAACAAAAGGAGTTATAGCCAGCTAAATGCAAGCGGAAAAATTACTGAGTGCACATTCAAGTCAATTGATTAAATCACAAGAGCGTAGTGACTGACGTATTTAATATTGTGAGAGTTGAATAAAAAGAAAAGCAAAGAACATGTAATAGATTAACAATTTTGTGATGTATAAGGTTTTTTTTCCAGTGTAACCCAATTGCAATTTCTAATGTAGCTGAAAGCAGATTAAGGAAATTGCATTTATTAAATGTTTAATTATTTAATCTTCAATCATTTAAAGAAAACAGTAATTAGTAAAAAAAATTTTTTGTAGAGAATTAGGCAAATAAAAACCTAATTAGGCAAGACACTACTGGCAACATTTTTTTTTTTTTTCATACATCTGTCAATTTTGAGATTTTGGGCTTTTTGACTTTTCATTAAGTATTTTTACAGACTAATAGAAAGAGAACTTTAGAAACACTTCAGTGTTTATTTTATGGTATTTTATCTATTTGATTCTGTAGATTTTATTTATAATTCATATCTTTAAAGGCCGTTTTCTCAAAATGAGATTTTTCTCCTGCAAAAAAAATATAAAAATCTCTACTTCAGTAGCTGTTAAATACACTTTACAATTTTATTCCAATCTGTATTCTGAAGGTTTTATAGAGGAGTTTGTTCATATATAACTTGCCTGATTTTATACAATATTTTGTTCATAAAAAAAAAAAAGATTTTTTTTCTGGCTTTTGACTATTTTTATTTATGGGGTGGTAAAAAGAGATATATTTTAATAACCTTTGACTCTAATATGTCAACACAATGTAACAATTATTTTGTTACTCATCCAGTGTTCAGGTTTTTGTTCTAGAAATCTATGCAAATTAGAGTAAATATTTGTATACAGAATATGTTTGCAGTTCTTAATGTAATCTATCAACTAGGGAGGTATATTGATATCTATTATTATAATTTTTTCCTATTGATTTATTTGATTGTGTGTGTTTTTTACCTTGTCCAGGCAGTGGCTTCCTAAATCCAAGATGGTTCCTCTCGGTATTGACAAAACCATCGACAAGATTAAAATGATGGAGGGCCGCACCTCAGCCATCCGCAAGGCTGTTCAGACTGCCTTTAACCGTGCCATGAACCATCTGAATCGAGTCCAAGATTAACCTATTGTGATGTTCAGTGATGTTGACTAAGACTGGCAAATGCAGACACATTTCAAAGCCTTACTAATAGTCATCCCTGACTGGCACCTGCTGTGTGACTTCTGTATTTTGTTTTACTCCATACCTGCCACTCCTGTCTCGCACAGAAGACTCTAATCAGTTCTGTAAATAATGTAAATCGCTTATCACTAACTTATTCTTCAGATTTACTGTAATGGGTACTGTACATAAATTTTTTTTAATAGTATTTATACATTTCCGTGAATTATTCCCAGCATAATAACTGATGTTGGAAAAAAATTGACAAAATAAATTGTGTGAAACTAAAGTAAAAGAATACTGTAATCAGGGCTGGAAAATAATGTGAGAGTACTTGCTTTTTTTGTTTAAATTATTGAAGTTTGTACACACAGGCTTTTATTTGGCATTGTATTTGTAACCTAAGAATGTTTTTACAACAATTTTAACCTATTTTGATGTATTATATAACTAAATATATAACTTTATCTTTGCATATTAGTAAGTCATGTTGTTATGAAAACCACAAGTGTGTTATTCTGATATTCTAATGAAACCAAAAAAGAAAAACAAAAGTCTGGGCAGCATTTTTTTTTTCTGTGTTGAATGAATGGTTTTGGTTAAACTTTTTCTTAAATGTTTGTATTTGTATGTGGGAACTCCATAATGGCTGTAGAATACTGTACTTGTACTGGTGTTAATTTATTGTGTTGGGTGGTATGTTTATTCACTGGGGAAAGGATCAAATATTTTACCGGACTTAGGAGTTGTTATTGTTTTTTTTGTTTTTTTAATCAGACCCTGTTTACATTGACTTCTTTAATTTAGTTTTAGTCTGGGTTGTAGTAGGAAGATTTGGGAATACTTTTTAAACAGTATGTCAGTTATTTTAGTTGGTATTATCAACAATGTTGATTGAATTGTCCTTTTTTATTTTTTTAATAAATTCATAAATGAGGTAGTTATGTCTTGAGTTTATTACAACAATTACTCTATATTAATATAGAGTTACTGTATAGTATATACTATTACATGCATGGCACTTTAAAGCAACTGTATGTAAAAAAATGTTTAACTTGTAATATCAGTTTCCAAATCTGTGTCGGTTAAAAAGAATCAGCTTTCGTTTCTTTTCCATTCTATACACTAATTACAACAGGTAAGTTTCAACACTGAAATCAACTGAACTGTAGGGGGCTCCAAAATCATACATACATCAGCTTGGTACTGATGTTACATGGCGTTTCTATGCTACGCTTAGTTTGTTATGGACAGAGCTAGGTAGTAACTGATTACATGTGATCTGGATTGCGTAATCAGATTCCAAGATATTCCTAAAATATTACTTGTGCAGTGTAGTCAGATTTTTTTTTTATTAACGGGAGGTTTTGCGAGATTAAATTGACCTTTTTAGTAGCCTAATGTTGAGAGTTCTTTACTCGCTTTCTATACACAGTTTATTCCATGTTTTTTTTTTGTTTTGTTTTTTTACAAGAGAACTTGCTTAGTCTTGATTTACTACTAATGCGTAAAATAGAAAAAAAAAATTGCATACACGCATCTCGACTGTTTTGTCTGTGTAATCGTAGGCCCATGTCGTGCAATAGCTGTTTTAATACATTCTATTCAATAACATTGTTAAATGTTTTTATTTATAACATCTGCTGCTTTGCTTCGGTGAAAATGAATAGAGACATAACTTTGTTTTTGTCAATTACATCAGTTATATTTGCATAAAGTACACTATTCATTTTGTGCCAGTACATCAATGGCACATTTGAGCAGCATTAGTAAACTGTAAATATAAAGAAATGCCAAATCACATGCAGGTTTTTTTCAGACCGGAGACCATAATTGTGTAATAATTAATTTTATTATGATATGAAATGTCCAATTTTTCTTTCAATAACGTTTTTTAAAGTTTTGCAAGAATTTCCTGATACTAAACTTTTTATTAGTTGTCATAGCAAGTGATTTTAAAAGTAGGATGGCTCACTTTTTATAAGATGACTGAAAATGTTACTTTAATTCGTAGTTTATTCTTACTTTTGGAAACCTAATTGTTTTATTACTCGTGATGTGACCTTCGACACCGAGGCTTCGAAGCTTGTATAAAATAAAACGACACCTCTCACAGTGAAGCACTGTACCGGAGCCTGATTCGTTTAGCCAAAACCACGTGATCTGTGACGTCCGAACTCCGAAGCGTCGGCTGTGTCCGAACTCCGAAGCTTCGGCTGTGTCCGAAATCGCCCCCTATACCCTCATTCACTATTCCCTACATTAGGTCACTAATTCAGTTCACTAGAAGGAGTGAATGAAAACGAGTAGTGAATTCGGTTTTTGCAGTGCATTGTGGGATTGAATGAGTGCACTCGAGAACGTCCACTATGGTTTCGGACACCACTAAAAATGGCTGTTCCCTCAAATAGTGCCCTATTTAAGGGTATAGGGGGCGATTTCGGACACAGCCTTCGTTTTCGCACACAACCACGTGACTGCTTCGTATTCCGATTCAAATAACGCGAACCACTTGCGCAGTTTCAGGTGTCACATCACTTCTTTGAAAAGAATAAATCATAATACAAATAAATATTTGCACGTGTAGTTTTGTGCATGCTCATTTTGTATTAATTCCTGGTTCAGACACTTTAACTGAGATGATAATCTTCGGTTATTTTGATCATAGCCAATATATGCCTACAGCCTTGCCTATTTTGCGCAAATTTATTCACAGACTCATGTATTCATACTGTGTAATACAATGACTGACATGAAGACTTATTTATATAGACTTCATATTTTCTTTGCTTTATACAGGTTTTCAGAGCACAAACTAATTTATTATCTGAAACCGTCCAAAAATGGCTGGGTCGTCTGGGACTTTTTCCACCTTTTGACCACAAGATGTCGTTAGTCTTGAAAAGCTTCGAGTAATGAACCTTTTTAAGATACAGTTGAGGGGAAAGCCTCGGTGAAGCTTCGAAAGCTTAATTTTTCCATCACTAATAATTATTATTATTATTTTTATTATTATTTCTGTTGTTTCTAGAAGTAGTAATTTTGATAATAGTCAATAGAATTTTTTTTTTACCACACACACATTGTTTGTCCACAGAATAACACATTATTAAATAAAAAGCGTCCCCGCACGAACCTCTACCTCCGCCTGCAGGACCTCAATTTCGGACTCAGTAAAGTTTTTAATTTTTTCTTTGTGCTCCTCATTCTCAAGAATAGAAGTTCTGATATTGGCGTGTGCTCTTTTATATGGTAATGATATTAATTAGGGGGCGTTTACAAGGCGGAGATCTGACACCAGTCAGCTGCGCACAATTTCAAGATCATTTGCGATTTCTAAATGTCACATCTGGAAGAGAGGCGTACACACGTGTTTTTGTGCGCACGTTCATTTTCTCTGAATCGCACTTATGCACTTTTGAGAAATGATCTTAGAACAAATTTAGGACGGTTTATACGCAACATTTTATAAATGAGGCCCAGAAAGTCTTGTGGACATTAAAGACAAAAACAACTTAACCACTGATTTCTAGTAGTGTTCATTTTTGGAAGGCCAAACAAAGTAGTTTCGCTTTCACAACAAAACACAGCATCACACACGATATAAAGTGAGGAACGGCCGGCGGGCTGAGTGAGCAGAGGCCGGGGGATAAAGTGAGGAACGGCCGGCGGGCTGAGTGAGCAGAGGCGGCGGATTCAACGAAGGAGCGTGCGGAGGGCTTGCGGCAACCACATGTGACGACCCCGGGCTGGACTCAGTTTCGTCCATGGTGAAAGCCGATCCAGCGATCGACAGCGCGAAGTTTAAGTATTTCCTCAGCGACCAGCAAGGATCAGCTCCAGGCATGACGAAGCAGATATCGTCCTCTTTTGGAAGTCCAAACAAAGTAGTTTCGCGTTCACAACGAATCACACAGCGCATTCACAACATGGTGGCAGCAACAATACTACAACCAGAATAAAAGTTACGCCTTCTTTCTTTGCGTGAACATTTGGGCGGCGTTATGCAAATCTTCCCACATAGTGATGTAGATATGTGGGGGCATGTTAGAACGAGCCGTTTTAGGTAGGCTGACTCTTAACTTTGATAAAGAATATCTCTTTGGATTTGAGACTTTAGTCTCTGCAACTTTACAGATCTTCTTTATGAATCAAGAGCTTGTAACACTCCAAAGAGAAAGGAAAAATTTAATTCGCATCATCCTTTAACACAAAGACCAGTCATTAGTCAGGTGACAACACAGCATTTGACCACTGGATTTACAAAAATCTTTTCAGGTTTCAACATTGCATCAACTACTGATGAATACATTCATTTTTATTTGAATTCCCTGTATTGCTATGATTTTAGAAGGCTTTCAAACACATCAAAATGCACATTGATGACAAACTTTTTGTCATCTTTCACCTAATATATTTACTAGAAGTACCCCTGAGATTTTAAAATAAATATTTTAATAAGTATCATTTGCATGTTCATGGTTCTCTGATGTTGGTTATGGTGACATGACATGCGGGTAAACAATATATTTCATTTATTTGTTTACTTTTTTAGTAAGTGTTTTATTTTATTTTACATTTTTATGATTTAATTAATTATTAGCATTTCATTAAACTCATAACCCCTCTGCAGTTCCTTCACAAACACCAGTTTGGAAAACCTTGATGTAATATAATGTTTAATGCACTTCTTGTTGTTAATAACAAGAAATGGAATATATTTTCTTACAATATGTCAATATGGTACAAGATTATCCTATTTAAATCAATGTGATAAATGAGTTAGGTCTAAAGTAATCTAAAAGTAGTCTGATTATATTACCTAAAATGTGTAATGTAAAGGATTACGTTACTAACTACAATTTTTGTCATGTAATTTGGAATCAGTAACGGATTACAATGTGTAAGTAATCTATCCAGGTCTGGTTATGGACATTTACCATGATAGTAACATGGTATTCTTGGAACTCTCATCTAAATAATAGTACATAATTACCAAAGGACATTTTCAAAATTACCACAGTATTAACATCTGATACCATCACTGTATTATGTCACTGCCATTGTCATTGTTTTACTGAGAGCACTCCAAGGTAATCTCTACAAGCACTACAGCGGCTGTAATGTAATTATTTACTACCATTGTGTTACTATCTGGTACAATGACACTGCCACAGTACTTTATTAGGATTGAATTATTAATTACTTATTACTAACATTATTTGATGCCTACAGTCATCTCATGGTAGGTACATTGTCAGGTCTTGCCAATGTTTCAAAGCCTATTCTGTCACTAGAGGTCACTGTGATTCTATGAAAGAAAAACAGAAAAAACAAGCACGTTTGCATTTTCACTGGGACAATGTCATCAGGACATTTCGTCAGAAAGAGTGAAATTAAGCAGCTCCTGATTTATGGGATTTTTCTCAGGGTATTAATGCATCACTTATCTTTATATCAACCTAATTACACTGTTTGAGTTTTACATCTCAGAGCGCTTGAAACGCCAAATAAGCAATGCTTAGAGGAAACTGGTGAATTCAAACTCCTTTATTGGCGTTGCGCTGAAATTGACCTTGTCAAAAGTGATTAGAAAGCTTTTGATTGTGCTGAAAGACTGACAGTGGTGTATTGCATCTTCAATTCAAATATGTTGCTGTCTCTGTTTCGTGTCTAATTGCTTCGGGAAGTAAACAGCACGCTAGAGTGGATGGCAAGTGAGGTGAAGCGTGAATATCAATCTCACATCAGTGTCATCAAATGACTTCTACAGAGTTGAAGTGCCCTAATTAGCTGCTGCCCCAGTGGCCCCACTCTGATGGCGCAGGTCTCTGAGATGTACTGATGGATATCAGCAGGTGCACCTAGGTCTAAATAATGCATTATTCTGCACATGCAGGTTGTCATTTGGTTCAGCATGGAGATTATGTTTATGTAGATTCAGCTTTCACTGTTATGCTGATGATACTCAGCTCTATATTCCTTCGCGGCCCGACGAAACATACCAATTTGCAAAACTAACGGAATGCATAGTTGATATACAAAAACTGGATGACTAGTAATTTCTGACTGTTAAACTCTGAAAAAATGGAGGTGTTAATTATAGAACCAAAAACCTCTGCATGTAATAACCTAGTCTAATACTTGATGGCTGCTCTGTCAATTCCTCATCATTAGTTAGGTGTGCTATTTGATTGCAATCTTTTCTTCGACAGCCAGGTTTCTAGCATTTGTAAATCCGCATTTTTTCTTCTCAAAAATACATCTAAATTATGATCTATATGCTCTCGATGGCAAATGCAGAAACGATAATTCATGCGTTCATGACCTCAAGGTTAGATTATTGTAATGCTCTATGGGTGGTTGCTCTGCGTGCTTAATATAAAAACTCTATAGCTGGTTCAAAATGCAGAGATCTAGAGTTCTTACTAGAACCAAGAAGTATGGCCATGTAGTGTATCAGACAATTTAAGATTCGATCAGAAGATTGTTGAAACACGAGGAGCCGAATTCCACAAAGAGGCCCGAGACAACATGGATGATCGTAAATCAGATCCTAGCGCCAGCCAGCCTGAAGTAAGCCTAAACAACCTACTCCTTCACAGCATGCATATATGCACCTAGATGATGCTAAAAGGATTGATGAGCAACTAATCATTACATTTATAAATTAACCACCAGCCAGGAATGGTGAACGAGAATGTTCTGGAAAGTGATTTTGAGCCTCTCTGTGATGGTACCACGAGGCGTCGCTCACTAGCGGATCTCAGACTTCTGGAGGGGATGTAGATTCGTAGTAGTGAGTGGAAGTAGGCGGGTGCGGAGCCTGTGGTTGTTCTATATGCAAGCATCAATGTCTTGAACTTGATTCGAGCCACAACCGGTAGCCAGTGCAATGCGATAAAGAGAGGTGTAATATGGGCTCTTTTGGGCTCGTTGAAGACCAGTCGTACCGCTGGATTCTGAATCATTTGTAGAGGTTTGATTGTGCTTGATGGAAGTCCAGCCAGAAGAGCATTGCAGTAGTCCAGCCTAGAGATGACAAGGGCCTGGACAAGAAGTTGTGCAGCATGCTCCGTTAGAAAGGGCCTGATC
>NW_015505475.1:780221-796125 GCF_001515645.1 Sinocyclocheilus grahami
CTGTAGAGTTGGAGTGGCAGGGAAGACAAGAAGCTCAGTCTTTGCCAGGTTGAGCTGTAGGTGATATTCTTTCATCCATGCCGAGATGTCCGCCAGGCAGCCTGAGATCCGTGCCGCTACCGTTGGATCATCTGGTTGAAATGGAAGATAGAACTGTGTGTCATCAGCATAGCAATGGTCGAAGAAGCCATGTGCCTGTATGATGGGACCCAGTGATGTCGTGTATATGGAGAAGAGGAGGGGTCCAAGAACTGATCCCTGAGGAACCACAGTGACAAGTTGATGTGCTTTGGATACCGCCCCTCCCCAAGCCACCCTGAAAGACCTACCAGTGAGATTAGGATGGCTGGAGAGGAGAAGTTTTGATACTTCTGCCTCAGTGAGGGGACAGAAGGAGAAAATGGGAGTTTTTGCAGTGGGTGTGGTTGATTTGAAATCCTGTGTGTGGGGGGCTGAGAATTGACTACTGATTGTTCTGGTTTTGTCTGTGAAGAATGTGGTGAAATCATCAGCTGTTACAGAAGTGGTGGGAGGTGGTGGAGGGGGACAGAGGAGAGAATTGAAAGTTTTGAAGAGATTACGTGTGTCTGGAGCGCTGTTGATCTTGTTGTGGAAGTATGAAGATTTGGCAGTATGGACTTCAGCAGAGAAAGATGAAAGCAAAGACTGATACATACTTAGGTCTGACGGATCTTTTGATTTGCACCATTTTCTCTCTGCTGCCCTGAGTTTGGTCCGATGCTCACAAAGAACATTGGATAACCAGGGGTTAGAAGGGGCAGCCCGTGCTGGCCTGGAGGAGAGAGGACAAATATCATCTAGACAAGAGGTTAAAGTAGAGCATAAAGTGTCAGTTGCTGCATTCAAATCCAGAGATGAGAAATGTGTAGTATCCTCCTCTCTTCCCTCACCTACTGGAGAAAGATGGGAGGGGGAAAGGGATTGTAGGTTTCGTCTAAAAGTAACCGGTAAAGGGGTTGGTGGCACACAGGTAGCAAAATGTAGTTTAAATGTAATGAAGAAATGATCAGAGATATGTAGGGGTTTTACCAGAATGTTGTCTGCAATACAATTGCGTGTAAATTAAGTCAAGTTGGTTGCCTGATATGTGCGTGCTTGTAGTGGTAAGTCGTTTGAGGTCAAATGAAGCAAGGAGTGAATGGAAGTCTGTAGCATCATGTCAACTAATCATATAAAAAGTGACGTGACGTGGCCAAGTATGGTGACCCATACTTGGAATTAGTGCTCTGCATTTATCCCATCCAAGTGCACACACACAGCAGTGAAAACACACACACACACAAACCGGAGCAGTGAGCAGCCATTTTTGCTGCGGCGCCCGGGGAGCAGTTGGGGGTTCGGTGCCTTGCTCAAGGGCACCTCAGTTGTGGTATTGAAGGTGGGAGAGAGCGTTATTCACTCCCCCCACCTACAATCCCTGCCAGTATGAGACTCAAATCCGCAATCTTTGGGTTATGAGTCTGATTCTCTAACAATTAGGCCACGACTTCCCCAAGTATATAGCATGTATGTACTCCACACATTTGACTATCATGTCCTAATTTTGAATAACTTAAATAGTTTATAGGTTTATAGTCGTGTTTGGTAAGCACGTGTTTAAAAATATTTTCTTAAATCTTTAAATCTTTTCTATCAATCAATTCTCTGTAAAATGTATTATATTCATGTTATAGAAATCGTGTTCGAATTATACTCTGTAAGAGTGGGAAAATTCGGACCATGTGACTAATAAGATAACATGTTGATTTATGTATTGGGAGGAGAAACATAGTGACACCCCGAGCTAAGACAATGTCTAATTGGTCAAGACACCATTTAGGATGCGTCCAACAGCCGAGTTTAAAAACTCAGGACACCAACAAATTTTGCTCTTTTTGCTGCTTCTTTTGCCACTGCTCTGGCTTACATGCCAGCTGCTCCTCTATACATGATGAGGAGAAATGCCATCTAGTCTTGTCACCTTCTCTCTTTCTTTGACTTTTATCTCCTTTTCTTTTTCATTGAGTTTCGCGTTCTGAGTTCAGTTTTGCCACAAAGCCATGTCTCCAAGTCCCACCCCAACTGCGCTCGCCTCAAAATTTCATCCAGCCCACTGACTCCACCCCATTCATCAGCCAATGCCCAAGACGTTACTTTGAACAGCTACTGAACTTCCAGCCAATCAACAACCTTGGGAAACCCCTTTCTGCAATGATGACAACAAAGGGGACCCCCTACACAAGCAACAAGTACCTCCAGATTCTAGCTGAACTAGTGCATTTAATATAAAGTTTAGCAGTCTCATTGAGAAACTCAATGCGAGGGTTAATTAAATGATTAGACAGGTCTAAGCAATTGCACATATTGCTATAATGGGATTTCTTGGGATTTCACATTTTCACTCTTCTAAAACTCTTTTTCCTCATTTTCACTCTTTCTGCAACTTTCTGTGTGAATGTACGAGAGTGTGTGTTTGGATTACATTAGTTTGTATGTCTTAGATTTATCTAATAAAGTCTTAGTTTTGTTACCAGTTAACAAAATAAATCAGTTGACACAGAATCTGTTTTTTTAGATTTGCTAATTTATTTTGGTATTTTAACTCAATCCGCTGTTTAGATTTTCTTGGTTGTGATCTTGAGCGATTTTTAATCAATGGTTCAACAAATGACAGGTGATAATTCAATATCACTCAACTTACATCAAAGATAATACTCAGATTCACCACACGGAGTCACTATAACTGTGCTTAAACTCCAAACGGAGGTTTCACAAGAATAATCAAAAAGTAAATACAGAAAACTCAAATAAAGTGTCAATTCTTCCAAATTTACAATTATTTCTAATGTTAGGGCACACTTTTAGGGTGAAACAATACTCTGTAGGATCACACAAACACAGTAGTGGCACCCGAATTCTGTTTTACTGAGAATCCGTAACATTTGTCACGTGCAATGTCACACAATCTCCGTTCATCCCAATCCATAAATAATGGATTTAACCTAGGATGATACACTATTGTCTTCGGCTTTGTCCAAATACCCACACTTGCAGTCTTTGCACTTGACCTCTTGATTACTTAAATTACGTATTTCCTGTATTTGGCCGAAGTCTTCAAGTGGGTGTGAAGACCACAAGTGTGTGTCGAACTTTTCATTACCTGATGGTCACTCATATATATATATATATATATATATATATATATACACAATATACAATATATACACAATATACAATATATATATATACACAATATATATATACATATATATATATATATATATATATTAACATTCAATAAATTAACATTAACATTTTAATAAATTTTCAATGAACTGTTGAAGTTTCATTATATTATTGATTAACGGCTGATCAAAATTATTTGCAGTTTAATTTAGGTATTTGATTATTCTGGGTATCTCTTTATCTTAATTATCCATTTATTTGGGACACAGTATTTCTTAGAGCCTCACACCGGCCGGAGGTCATAGGTCTCACGATTGCAAACTCACCAGTTCTGAGCTTAGTCAGAGGATGCAGAGTGAAGTACATTTAAATTGACTGGTACATACTTGCGCATACAAAAAGTGTAGTTTCCTTAGTCACGCAGCTGCAACGAAGTCAGCAATAGATAAAATCAAAAGGTCCTACATGATGTGCCACATGCCCCATTCATTGAGCCTTCAGTTTTATCTACCCTGGATGCAGATTTGTGAAATTGATATTAATGGTGTTGAAATTCTGCAGCAGAGTGATGATATCTCTGATCATTATCTAGTCTTGTGTATACTCCATATAGCTAAAGTTGCAAATTCAACTCCTTGTTACAAATATGGTAGAACCATCACTTCTACCACAAAAGACTGCATTGAAAAATAATCTTCCTGACTTATCTCAATTCCTCAGCATATCCAATAGCTCAGAAAAACTTGATGATGTAACAGAAAATCAGAGATGGACAGTAATGAAGTATATTTACTAGAGTATTGTACTTAAGTACACTGTTTGAGTAGCTGTACTTTACCTGAGTATTATATTTTTCTGGAAACTTATGACTTTAACTTCACTACATTTGAATGACAAATATCATACTTTTCACTCCACTACATTTCTATCAAGGTCTTCCAAGTAGAAAGTCGTTACTATGTAGCAGCTTTGATACCTCCGGGCATACTGCCAAGACAACCAGCACAGCTGGGGCCGCTTCCTCCCGTGGGCTGAGAATGCACAAAACTCCCTCCGACAAAACTCCACCGGTCTCATGCCTTTCCAGTGCATACTCGGCTACCAACCCCCACTCTTCCTGTGGACCGTAGAACCATCGGAGGTCCCAGCTGTGGACTACTGTTTCAGAGCGAGCGAGAGAGTGTGGGACTCAGCTCATGTCCACCTTCAACGTGCAGTGCAGAGGCACAAAACCTTTGCTGATGCCCAGCGTTCCTCGACTCCCACTTACCAGCCTGGAGAGAAAGTATGGCTGTCAACCCGGGATCTGCGCCTCTGCCTGCCTTGCAAGAAGCTGAGTCCCTGCTACATCAGTCCATTCCCGATACAGAGGCAGATTAATGAGGTCACCTACCAGCTCCAACTTCCACCCAGGAACAGAATTCACCCTGCTTTTCACGTGTCCCTCCTTAAACCCTTCTCTCCTTCTGCACCAGAACCCACGGAAACAGACGAACCTCCTCCAGAAATTCTAGAACAGCCATCCATCTTACAGGTCAAGGATATCCTGGATTCACAGCACCACTGCGGAATGGCCGCGGCGGCCGGCTGAATTACCTAGTAGATTGGGAAGGATATGGACCCCATACTGCTGGAAGAGTTCCATCGGACCCATCCTAATCATCCCGCACCCAGAGGATGTGGTCGCCCCCGTCGCCGCTTGAGGGCGTCAGGAGCCTCCCCTGGAGGAGGGGGTAATGTCAGCGATTTGAACTTTACTTTGTGTTTGATTCTCACCTGCCTTTGCTCCAGACGATCTGCCTCTGCAATACCTGTTAATAAACCTGCCTTTCATTCACTTACCTGTTGTCTCCGGCTTGATTTGTGACAGTTACACACAATTCCATCTAAGTTACTAAAAGAGGTGTTTCTAGAAGTCATAGATCCTCTTCTGAATATTATTAATTCAAAATTCAAACTGGCTGTTATTAAGCCTCTCATTAAAAAAACAACTTGTCAGTGCCAATAGCCTCATGGTTAGTGTGTCGACATATGACACAACTGTGCTCAAGGCGACCCAAGTTCAACTCCTGTCTTGAGGTCCTTTGCCGATCCTGCTCCCCTCTCTCCACCCAATGCTTTCCTGTCATCACTCTACTGTCTTATCCAAAATAAAAAAGGCATAAATCCCCTCAAAATTACTTAAGAAAAAACACAAATTGACCCCAACTAATTAATTAATTAATTACAGACCGATCTTGAATCTCCCTTTTCTGTCAAAGATACTAGAAACTATCATCACAACTATGTTCCTTCTTAGAGAAAAATGGTATCTGTGAGGATTTCCAGTCAGGATTTAGACCGTATCATAGTACTGAGACTGCTCTCATCAGAGTTACAAATGACCTGCTCTTATCATCCGATTGTGGTTGTATCTCTCTATTGGTGCTACTGGATCTTAGCACCGCGTTTGACACTATCGGACACAACATTATTTTGAATAGACTAGAAAATTATGTTGGCATCAGAGGAAGTGCATTGGCATTTAAATCATATTTTTCTGACCTCCATCAATTCATGGTAGTAATTCATGGTCATTTTTTATCTCTCCCAACATCCACCGGAAAAATCTTATCTGCTGGCTGGTGAGTTGGGCTTGGAGCGCAGGATGAAGGAAATTCTTTTAGTTCCCTTGCTCTTCCTTTGAACTTGGTACACTGGTCTGCCAGGAATTCAAATGGTTTACAATGTCTTGAAATTAATCAAGGTAAAGCTATCAAGAATGAATCTGTGTCCATACTAGTGAATACGTCCATGAACACGATCATACAATGGATTATAAAAATACATATAACAAAATGATGTAACCCAGAGTTTTAAAGAAGAATGAACAGAAATGTAAATATGCTTTTATTGTCCCTATGTTAAACCAATATACTGTATGTCATTCGATCAGCGACTGTACTGTAGGCCCTATGCTGGAAAATGTGAGAGAAATGGCCGGCCACACTGCACTCTGTAAATCTCTGCTTTACTGGATTATTACTGCACTAGTTCTCTTTAAAAAATATCATTAATAATAAATTTTAGCAACACATCTGAGAATAGAGCATAACCATTGACATAGGGACAACACACACTCAGTTCCATAATTTGAAAATTCTCCAGGAGAAAGTTAATTTAATGAGCATTACCATGGCTAATGGGAATTAGAATTAGTCAGATAAAGAAGATTATCTTGGCATAATTAGCACTCTCTGTCAACCTCAATTAAAATAATGGGAATTAGTAGAAGGCTTAGTATGGCTACTCAAAGACTGTTATTGGAAAAACAAAGTTTTTTGTGACTGACAAATCTCTTTCTCTCTTAAAACACACACACACACTAAGTAAGAGGAAGAATGGGCATGTATACTGTCCTGTTATACCACACAAACACAATTTGATTGTGCTTTTTAATATTTAACTAAATACATAAATACGTCTATTAATTAAAGTGGATTATTCATTTCACTTAAACTTTGTTCACCAAGAAGTCTAACAGCCTATTTCATATACTGTACATATTTTACACAATGTCTTATCACAATCATACACACAATTGCGGACACAATCATATAAACATATTGTTTTGTAAAAAATAAATAAAAATAAAAAATAAAAAATAAAAAAAACGTTGTGTTTTGGAAACATCTTTTAAATTAATAGATTCAGCAAAAATAGGGGGTTAACCATATGGGCTTATGAATCTGACCAACACTTCCGAGTAATTTAACAGAAAACAAATATATATTGACATTTCATCTTCACATTTTCAGCACAATGTGTAGATTAATCTGGAATTGGTATGGAAAGTGAATTAAATTTAAATTTTAAAATTAAATATTAATATTTAAGCCCAATTCCATTACACTTGGTGCTACTTAGATCTAAAACCACTACATTTAGCAGTGCCCTGAATCTTACACTGAGCATCTTACACTGAAATCACTACAATATGTTAGTTAACCAACATCAGCAGAAAGACCAGCTTCACATAGCTTCACAGACCAGCACCAAAATGTCACTATTCAGCATTAACCAATTCATGCTGATATATTCTGGTCTCTTTAAAAGGGGTTATGCATACTGATAACAAAGGCCATGAATTACAGCACAATGTCTGGTAGACATATACATCAGTTAGGAACATAACTTTCATGCAACTTTTGTGCACGAATTTGGATCATTTGTAGGTATGCATTTCATGCAGTTTATATGCTACTTTCTAAGTTAAACTGATTTGAATATTTCAAAGTTCTGATGTGGTTTTGGGTCTCTATGTAAACATTTTAATTTTAACGATTTCAAATAATGCAAACACATAAACTGAGACTCGCTCCACAGGTAAAGTTGGCCAAAATTACATTTGAGTCCACTTTCATATGTATTAAACATACATTTCCAAGACTTACTCAATGTGTATGTGTCACGGTGCACTACTGTGAGGAGCACGGAGATGAAGGAGCGAGGAGAGGAATTCAAACATATAGATTTGAATAACATCCAGGGAACAAGGAAAACACACGTAGCAAGGGTAGACATATACAATTCTGGACAAAGGAGAACAGAATGGGCTAGAACTCAAATAGGGCAGATAACGAGGAGCAGACAGGTGAGGAGGATAACTAGTAATGAGACACAGGGAGAAACTAATGAACTATGATGACAGGAACAGGAAGATAACCAAATAAGGACATAAACATAACCTGGAGCATGTGGGGGAAGAAAACACACACAGACACGGAATAGAGTCTTGACAGTATGGTCTCTTTCTATATACATTTGGAAGACACACATGCATGTTATACATGTGGCACACACATACAGAGCCATAAATTAAATCCCTGTTATGTACCTTTTTATGTATTCATTCATCATAGACCTACACTTTTTTTGTAAGTTGTTTATGCATATGCACATATACAGTATGTGTATATAGAAATGCTGTATATTAAGATATATGGCAATATGTCTCTTGATTTCCGTATGAGATGCACAAATATTATAATTTGTATTTGAGAATAAAATTTCAAGGTAATTTAAATGCAGTTTACTACCTGACAGTGAGCGATAGTTGAAATGTATCTGCTATGACTCATGTTTATGTATTCAAAATCTTTATTGTAGCTTCATAAAACAAATTCAAGTGTATTATTTCTTCCCTGTTTGCTTGATTTTACTTAGCTCTACCCATCATATATATATTTTTTTCATTTATTTTCATTGAACATTAGTCATTGGTGAAATGGCAAAGAATAGATAGCCTTTTTGCTCTTTTCACTGCAAATCGATTACCTGCATGGTTGGCTCAAAGCAGCTGAGCTTTACTTTGGGAAATGTGGATTAACAAATACTTGAACTTGAAAAGTGAATGGACAAACCAGTCAATATGCACTGATTACTGATTAGGGCATGCAAGCCATGGGGATAATCTTTATAAGCTTGTTTTTATCTTAAGACTGAAACAGGGAAGACAAACTATAAACAAACCAAAGCAAATGAAATCCTTAGAATGCTGAATAAATGTTTACTGTATGGATGCCAAATGCTGCACAGCAGACAATTCTTATATTTTCTCAGAGTGAGTTGTGCTTGCCCCTGCAAAAGCTGCTGCTATGATGCAAGGGTGTTGGGGGTGGTTGCTTACCAACTTAAAGCTGCAGTCCATAACTTTTTTGTGTTCAAAATTTACAACATTTATATAATAAGCGAGTACACCATAAATCCATTTTCCAAACCGTGTTTTTGGCTTGTCATGAATCACTACGGTACACCTATAATAAGTGTTTATATTCTGACAATTTTAGACTGGTTTGAGTAGGTACCGCTGCGGAGTAGCCTGGTACCTTTTAACACCGAGTTGAAATGTTAAACAGCCCAGATGAGAAACAGTGTGGGGCTAATAAGGCACGGGAGATGAGAGGATGGCGTATTTTCCTGAGTTTAATAAAACACCTCAAGCACCGACACACTCGTCCACATACATGGGGGAACGGGTGAGGAAAAGAAAGTAAACAAGCATCCAACTCAGGTCACAAACAGAAAGGAATAAAATTAAAAAAAGATGTCGGTAGAGCAAGTTATCTCTTCACCTTTTCAACTCGTACAGACACACGCTTTTCACATGCGCAGATGTCAATCTGCCACAAAACTACCGTAAATGCTCTAGTGGCCGTTACAACCTGCGTGATTCGTCATCGACATATACAGAGAGAAGTACAATGTTCTGCTGCAAGGCGCACGCAGTTCTGTTTATTAACCTCTAGAGTGCCAAAAATTACGGACTGCAGCTTTAAGTCAGAAGAGGTGAGCAAATACTGCATCAACAATCTGAACCAATCTCTATGAGATTTTTGTTCCTGTATATGGTTTGGGTTTATAGTCTATCAAGTGTGTCAGTTTTCAATATACCCAATATATGCAAGTTGGGCAGGGTCCCCAAACCACCAGGGGCCTATATCATGTAAGCCTGATGGTAAATTTTTTTTTTGACATGCAAATATAAATGCAGATTCAATTTTAGAGGAGTCATGTTTAATACTGATTTATATAACAAATATTTCAGACTTATATCATGCAGTGCGCGCAGGCCACTGTGCTCTATCTATCTGGAGCAGAAAAAAGCAAAGAAAAGTGCTAAGAACGTGAAGCAAATAAGCAAGAAGAAGGTATGATTTGTAATATTTTACATTTCTATATATAGTTTTGAATGTCAACTGTGTTTTGTTAGAAATGCCCTATGATGAAATGTAATTTTTAATTTGTCAATAAAAAATAAATAAAATTAAGTGTTAATGTTATAAGAAATAAATAAATTTCTGTTCAGTCATGCAAGCTGTTGCATGACTCCTTTCAGTGTTTTAAAAACGTTAAAGTTAGCTTATTTAGAAAAATATTAATGTATTTTCATATGCTTGTTTAAGCTTTCTTAAAACTATATTTATCAAGCTTTTGTTTTGTCAGTAAATCAACCATTTGGAAAATCATTTCAGCTGCGTGTTATAGTTTTTCTGACAGCTAGATGGTAATAGAGCATTACATTTAGAAAGCATACCGTATATTTAACTGTGTTAGCAATTTTACTTAATTGTTCTTACTACTGTTTAATCTGTTTTGTGTTTTAATTTTCATTGATTTAGAATTGTTTATTGACTTACATTTTATTTTATTTTAAATATTATATTTTATATATGGATTGATAGGGGACTTCCTCACAAAGTTTTGCTTAGGCCTTCAAAAGTCTAGGACCAGCATTGTCTAATCTCTTATAGCAGTAATGACAATTACAGTGGTAGCATACCTCCTTCACATCCATATCCATTGTGTTATATGTTACACATCACAATTTAATACTAAGGGTTTTGGTTTGTCCAATTTCTAAGGATAGGCACAGATAGAATGTTATTGGTTGTTTTGGGACTTTATTACAAATACATGTGCAATGAAAGTAAACTATACTGATGTAAAATGCACAGTGCTTTACAATAGATTTTAATGAATTCTGATGTCAAATATTACATTTTCATATGCTTACAATGTAAAAATCATGAATATGTTGTCATCACAGTCATTAGTAAGATCCAAAACTTTTATCTGTTATAATAAAATGCTCTTTGACAGGAATAAAATTGATAGTTTATCCCTGTATTGCTCATCAGTCTTGCACATCTGAGACTTCTACTCAATTTTAGGACTGAAGAAAATTATTCAAAACCTAAGCCTGAGTAATTCTCCTTGGGAAATGCAGTAATAATAGCTAATTTATGCACCCTCATGGATCCAATTATTTCTTTCTGCTGAATTTGTGACTGTGGCAATAAACCAGTCACAAGCTGAAATCCATGACATGCAAATATCCTGTTTATCAGCAGATGAATTGTCACCAGTTTATTGGGATTAGTGACCCTCGCTGTAGGGATCCTGGTTTCTTTCTCATTCCATAATCCCCTCACCTTACGATTGTTGAAGATTTTGGTCTTTGTGGATTTTATCGTCTTTTAGATCCCTTGGTAAAGCTTAAGAGAGGCACCATCTTACCTGTCACTTCTGGGTTACCTTGTTCAATAAATATAGAAAGTCCTGAAACCGACTGATTTAGAGGATTGAGGCAGGACTGAGAGATAGTGTCTGAAAATGATTTTGGTGGAATTGGAAAAGCTACAGCAGAGAGTGCCATGAGATGATTTACGTTTGCAGATGACTGATGGATATTACTGAGGTCATTAATGGAAAATATGCTAAGCTTAAAGTTAACATAAAATGAAAGCACCACAAATGTCTTTTTGTTACACACATTCCCAGTGAACTTCTAAAGAAAAGAATGTCTTCATAATCTTTAATCAAAATCTAATAACCACCAAGCTCCACCACTGAAATTACTTTTTTTCTGTACTGTGATTTTATATTTATCTACTAATAATCAATTATTTCTACTTCATACTGAATTTTAAAAACAGCCCTGATATTTAATAACACAGAACCAAATTAGATTTTTTTTTTGTGTGGACATGACAACCAACTCACACTATCTTGTGGCAGCAGTTTGATGAGGGAAGACCTGCAAGGTTTGACTTCATGTCTGTGCTCCGAGTCTGGTCCATCAGACATTCCAATTTGTTGGCTAAGGCAGAAATGTTAGATCCACACCAGGATGCTGAATCAAGTCACTGACGAATTGGGATCTCTCTCCCAATGCACATTGGCATGTCATGATTGCATCCAGCTGCCTCTGACCGCAGCGCGAGTATAATTAGGCAGCAGGTGCAACGCATACTCAGGTTTTTGCTGAGGAACCGAGCTGGCGGTGACCCAGCTGCTCAGTGGTGGTACAGCAGCTGTGGCGATGGGACGTGACGCCTCCGTTCCCTCCTTCAGGGAAATCCTCCCCGGCCCCCCTCTATACCCTCTTGGGACCTGTCTCTAGTGCTCAAAGCACTACAGCAGGGCCCATTTGAGCCTTTGCAGTCAGTTGAGCTGAAGTTTCTGTAAATGGAAACTTTGCTCCTGCTTGCACTGGCCTCCATCAAGAGGGTAGGGGACCTGCGCGCTTTTTCAGTCGCGAATCGTGCCTAAAGTTTGGGCCGGCTGACTCCCAGGTATTCCTGAGGCCCGGCCCAATTATGTGCCCAAGGTTCCCACTACTCCCTTCAGGGATCAGGTAGTGAACCTGTAAGCGCTGCCCCCGGAGGAGGCAGACCCATCCCTAGCTTTGCTTTGTCCCATCTGAGCCTTGAGATGGTACGTAAACCGGACACAAAGCTTCAGGACCGCAGATCAACTCTTTGTCTGTTTCGGAGGCCGACAGAAGGGGAATGCCGTCTCTAAGCAGAGGATGGCACACTGGATAGTGGATACCATCACCTAGAACTGGCTAGAACAGATTTTACTGTCAGTGCAGTAAATGTCCTCACTGTGCCATATGACTGTAGCTGAACTTAAGGTGAGTTATAGTAATGTGCAGTCTCTACCATGGTAATGCCTCTATATACAGTATCACGTGGCATAATGTAATGTAAAATGCTGTATTTGTTGCCATCTCTCTCCCTTCTCCTTCTCTGATCAATCTCTGATCAGTTCATCTCCTTTGTTCCTGCTGTATGTTCACAAATTGCAAAACAGTTTTACAAATTGAGGACGTCCTCAAAGGGAGGTTTTGGTGATTTTGTCAGGTTTTTATCACTTCTGGGTTCCAATTTGTCCCCAAAATATGTTTAAGAGAGAGATTCCTATCATTATGGTGACATTCCAGAGTAATGGGTTTTATACTGTACATTTATACATTTAACTGTATATTGTATATTCTATGCCCCTACACTATCCTTACTCCTTACAAAAATTATGGTCTCCCACAAGGACAAGGATTTCAGATATTGCCATCTTTCTGGGGACATTTTAACCCCATAACATAATGTTTACCTGAACCACACACACACACAATTTGCTTCTGTGAATTGTGGGGACTATCCATAGACTTCTATTACTTTTATACTGACCAAATTATATTTTCTATCCCCTAACCCTAAACCTACCCCTTACAGAAAACCTGTATGCATTGTTACACTTTCAGATAAACATAATTTACTATTTTTAATAATTTTTGTCCCTTGTGGAAATTTGATGTCAAAAATTTCAGGTTTTACTATACTACCAAATGTCCACACAATGTTGCATAAACAAGTACACACACACACACACACACACACACAATAGTTGTTATCATCTTAGATAAATCATTAATAGTGTACAAATATTTGATTACATCTGGTTATTCCCTAAATTGCAAACAAGTTCTTTAGAAACTATATATATTTACAGATGCACCGAATGATTAACTAAATTAACAATTATAATTTTTTTTCAACTGCTTACACACAAAATCTTTACTTGTCACACAATTTCTGAAACCTGACACTCAAACAGCAGAACCACACACCAAATCTGCAAGACCATAGACTAATTCTCGGCCTTTGAATAAATTTCGAACCTTTAGAAATGAGAACAGGTATGTAACAATCTACTGTAATGTACACACGTTCTAATGTACACATAATAGCTATTTCAGCATAACATACACTATCCTATAAAACATATATTTTAGCACCCATTCATCCACTTACTGCAGTGCACTGCATGATTGGTCACAGTCTGGTGGGTTATCGTATTGAACAACAGTACAGCTGACTGTAAGAAGACATTCGGACTATATTGTATGAAATAGTATATATTATGTTACAGTTTATGGCACACACTCACATTGTTTTTGAATTTTCTCCAGAGTGGAAAGGAGAAGGTTTCAATCATATCCTTAATGATGCTACAAATTTTGCTAAAATACAAAAAAAATGTCTGTCCTCCAGAAAAATCAACTGAGAATGAATGTATAGGGTCCCATTTGAAAGGAACTGTGAAAGAGTCAAGAATCTTCGACATGACTTTGTGGATGTATGAATACAACATTTTCTCCAATATATCAGACTTGTACCTACCAAGTCAGGATAGTGGGTTGTGCATATACTGATCTACATATTCGTTTGTCTTTTACAGAGAATTTTGAGATGGATGCCCATGCCATCATCATCCATAAATACAATTATGTGGATGAGATGGGCTTCGATCTCAGCAAAACCAGAAGAAGCGAGAGAAATGTCATTAGACAAAGGGCCATTGTCAATGTTCCTGGACAATGTGGTGGAAACATTACAATGTGTGCTGCAATTACACAGAATGTTGTCCTGCACCATCATGCCACACTTGGCCCCTATAACACTGATCACATCATACATTTTCTGGATGCTATTCATGATATGAAGAGATATGAATGAATCATGCAAGAGAGAACATAGCATGTGATGTGGATGAAGTATTGTGGCTAGACCCAGCCCGGAGGAGAGATAGAGCCTATATACACCCAACCATGGTAGCCCACCAACAAACAAACACACAAACACTATTCCTCTGGAATAATCACCTTTTTCAAAATTCCTTTTGGTTTCTGTCCAACTACACATGGTTGATATATTTATTTTCTTTCGTACTGTGTAATACTGTATTTACAACCACAAATGCTTAAAGTAGAAATAATAAATAGTTTGGTTTCAGACTTGCTTTCATGCTGACCGTTAATTTTTCTACATCTCTCTGACAATTGCTTTCAATCTTGTACAGAAATGTACATAGGAGCTCATGAAAGAAGAGCTTTAGGTTTTGAATAACTGTGTGTACATGATATATCCAAAAATATAATATTATGGCAAAGGTGTTTGCCACGTAAGACAAATGTTTGCTTTTGAGATGTGTTTGTGATTTCTGTTTATTGATTATCTCTTTTGATATTAGTTCTAAGGGTTAAACATTTAACAGTTGCTTGTGAAAACTGCACCAAATGAATGAAAAAATAACTGTAATAATAATAACTGAAATTGAAATCCAGAATGACTTCAGTAACTATTTTTATTGGAAACAAAGATTAGAGAATTTAAATGCAGTGCTTTAGAATGTTTTTATTTATTGTTTTTGCACAATTTTCACAAGCAAGAGTTTTAAAATGTACACCTTACTAGTACCAAAATAGTACCAAAGCAGGGAAAAAAACTGTAATAAACAAATAAAACAACAAAGGACCTCCAACTATATATGAGCAAATATAACAGCTTCACAAACAAAGTAACCAAACAAAGGACAGATGAAATTGATGACATGTATACACATAATAATGAGGAACATAAACTTGAACAAAGGAGCACAATGTAATCAGTAACGAAGGAAACAAATAATCAGAGGGAACCAAAGACAAAAAAAAAAAACACAGGACAGTAATGAAAAGTCCATGAAACAAAACATAACATTAAACAAACAAACAAACAAACAAACAAACAGACAAAAACTAAACAAAACAAAATGACAAACAAAACATTCTCAAAACAGTGTGCTGGTGGCATTTCAGGTCCTCCACAATCCTCTTTTAACCCAGTGTTCGGGGGTCTGGTGGACCCGCTGCAGTTTTTGGGTTTTTAATTCAACACAATCAAAAATTATATGTTAAAATACTCAACAGATGTTTACTTCATCCCGATTACAAGCAATATAAACAGCATATACAGTCAAAATGTGCCCTTTACCTTTGTTAGATCACATTTATGAATTAAAGTGCTACAGCCTTGTGCGGGAATGGCAGGGGCAGAAACACAAAACTCACACT
>NW_015505475.1:796285-812958 GCF_001515645.1 Sinocyclocheilus grahami
CACAAAACACACACTCTCACACTCACTCTCTCTCTCTCTCTCTCTCTCTCTCTCTCTCTCTCTCTCTCTCTCTCACACACACACACACACATATTTATTTATTTAGTTAGTTAGTTACTGCCTAAGCCACCAACCCTCATTCTCTCTTCTCTTCTTCCTTTTTCTTACCCTTCAGTTTTCCCACCATTTGTCAATTTATCTTGGCAGTGTGATGACACTCCGGAGAGATGGGAAATGGTCAAATGAAGATGTACCAGTGATCAATCCTCCCACCACTGCTGGCCTTCAGCATCAACACCTTCATCTAGCCTCTCTTCTCTCACAAACCTCTTTTCCCCTATCCGATCTCTGCTTCTATTATTTTATATCTCATAAGTGAAATGACAATGTAATTTATTAAAAAAACACTTTATGTTAAAAATCATGATTTCTGGTTTAAACCTCATGATTTCTGGTTTAAACTGTTCAGTTTGTGGAACAAACAATTGAGCAAAAAATACAAAAATACCATAGGGGGAAAAAACATATTTTTTCTTAATACCAGAGTACTGATCTCTGAACACACACAGGCTAACTTTAATGACTGGAGAAATGATTGTGGGTTTTAGTAATAATATATATATTTTTTTTTATTAATTTGCATGCTCTGCTTCTGTGAACAGTAAACCATGCCTGTTTTGATTTGATTGACCATTTTAATAATTTTGACATTGATGAGTTCAGTTAGACTGCAGAGGCAGACAAGAATTTCACCACGGGGGTGAAACTTGGTTTACACAATTCAAAACTTGGTTTACACAATTCTTTACCAAGAGTATACACTGCTAAAAATACTTTTCTGAATCTATATTTCATACCTTGAGTACATGCAAATGCAATGTTTTGACACACACACACACACACACACACACATATAAAAATAAAAATAAAATTTTATGCTACTAATTACTTTTTTTTTAACTGTAGTGGAAACATGTGAAATATCCCTGGATGTTGCTCATCCAAATCAATTAAAAATTTGGTATTAAGTAAAAAAGAAATCGATTTTAAGAATATGGATGACTTCACAAATAAAGACAAAACAAAACACGTAACATCATGTGCAAAATGCTGAAATGCAATTTAAATGCTATATAAACACAGAGTTACAGTGGGGAAAAAAAGTATTTAGTCAGCCACCAATTGTGCAAGTTCTCCCACTTAAAAAGATGAGAGAGGCCTGTAGTTTTCATCATAGCATAGACTTGCATTTCTGAACATCTGTGACCATTGAAACACAACTCTGTCTCTTCTGACAGTCAAATGGACTCATCAGACAACTCACATACCAAAATTATACAGCTGTGTGTTCATTATGTAATGACAAGACAGCAGGTCATGTGTTTGAATGGTAGACATGAAGGAACGCTTGACAAGTGCACATTCTCTCAAGCAGCGACACAACAAAATTTTTCCTAATAAGTATTTTTCCAAGTAAAAATGCCTAAACATTTTTAAAACATGCTAAATAGTAAAATTTCACAAGATATTAAGACTTTTCAGAGAATATACCGTGAATTAGATTTATTCTTATCCCACAAGCAAACCTCATTAATCTGATTAAAACACTAATAGTTAATTAATTAAAGCACCATTAAAATTCATAAGATAACGATTTTTGTTTTTTGGCTAGAGGTAGTCTTGGGGGCATAGGTGACTTTGTTGCATTTGACATTTTCCACAGGGCTTTTTCAGGCCCACTGAACTGACAGGGAATGACATTTAATTACTGGTGAGCAGTTCAGCTAATTACAATCCCTGGAGTTTAGTCATCATACCTAATTAACTTTTACTATCATGAAAGCTTAATGGCACGGGGCAGTGGTGTCCCGCATGCTGCATTTTTTTCAAATATTGACAATGAGTTTTGGAATTGAATTCCAAAAAGAACTTTTGGCTTCCTGTGTACCTTGTGTGGAGATCAGATCCATTTGCAAGATCAGATCTGTGAGGTCTTGTACGAAAGCACCACACTTTGAACGCTCTGTGCACCCACTGTGCTCTCATCAGACACGTTGTTGCCCCCCTCTGATTAGGCGTATCACAAAGATAATGAGCAAGAGAACACCACATACCACATTTCTACCCCTCATCATGGTGGAGGGCAGACTGCTGGTTCCAAGCTGCTGGTCACCAGAGTGTCATCTATCTCTCTGCAGGTGAAGGCATCACTCTGGTTTTACTCACAGCCATGGGGTAACAAGGTCATTGTTTGAATTTGTTGGCTCAGTGGTCCTCAGAGCTCATGATTTGTGAAAGTCAGTGAATGGATAATGTTAAACCAGGTTACATTTGATGACAAGTAGTTATGCCAGTGTATTATACTAGTATAAAATAAATGTAATAAAATATTGTCTCTAATGTTTTTGTTATGTGACATATTTATATTGATAATTGCCATTTTGTCATATTGCTGCTGCTGGTATTTTATAAAAATAAAATATAAAATACTTGATTATTAAGCATGCAATTAACAGATAAGAAAACAATGTTAATTCATTGTTAATAGGTCTATATAATGTATTAATCTATAACCTATGCACGTTTAAAGATTGATTCAAGACTAATCATTTACAACTTGAAGTGAAGTCTTACCTGACCTAGCTACTGTGTTGAGCTTATAGAACGTTGTTCCATGCGCCACCTGGTGGATTTTGTATGAAACACAACAAACTTAAGAAGACTGGAATTGCGTGATGCAGCGTGACAAAACACACATTCTTAAATGCCACATCTGTAAGTGCAGTACATAAATAGATATGAATTAACTGGTTAACTGTAGCATGTATAAAAATACATTACACAAAAAACTACCTATAGTAGTTGAATCCGGGGCTTGAAAGAAACGTCCTTTCTTGTTGCTAGCTGTTCTTGATAACTTATTAAAGGGTTTTGACTTATCTACATTTTGAAGATTGCTGTAGATCTTGCTCACTTGCATCCTGGATCTTGGCCCTGTAGCGTCTCGACCAATCTGACACACTAATTTTTATTTGATTTAACAAATCAATTATTCATTAGATTAACAAATCGTCACAGTCCCCTCACTCAATAAACTGGATGCCAGGATTTCTGCTGAACACCATCCCCCACCTTGGTCACCATGACAACATGCAGATTTACGTTACAAGCTTGGTAGAATTGTACAGTAAGAAAGTTATTTCCCTTAACCAGGAAATTAATTGACAAGACAGTTGACCCTGAGTGGTCAGCTAAATATCTACAGCGGATCTAAAATATGAATAGTTAATTATAACTAGTTATGGTTAATTATTCATATTTCCTGTCGTTGAGCTAAATTCGCTACAGCCCACTGATGGATCTGCAGGGAAGGCAGATCTCATCCAATTAATATTTTGCTCTAAATCTAAAGTACTGTGGTGTAGTGCAGTGATTTTGTCTGGTGAATTCATCTAAATGAGTCTGCAAAATTAATCTAAAGGAATCTGTTGAATACAAACAGACTTCTAATGAGGATAAATATACACAAATATGTTTTCAATAGTGTGTTACTGGCTGCCAGGCACACAAGACCATCTAAATCCAACTGTGAAGCAAATAACAAAAAACAAACACCTAAAAAAAGGTCCCATTCAGTACTTTATTGGGTCTCCACTTGAAGTTCCTTTTAAAATCTGTGTCCTGAAGCAAAATCAGTTGAGAACCACTGATCTAGTGTGCTTATGTAGAGTGACTGACCATTACTAGACAGTTTTGGAAGAGGTGTGCCTGGATTCATTGATAGCACATGAGAACTGGGCCATCAAGGTCTGTGGCACATTGAATTATATCAGAAACCCGCTTTGTTGTGCCTTTTTTCATTATAAAAACAGTATTTTCCTGAATGATTCAACAGTGCTGACAGTCATTGTATAGGTGCAGGCAACAACCAACCAGTTGTTAAACTCGTGTATAGACTGATTTGGTGCCATTGTTACTGAGGCCAAGTCAATGTGTCATCTTGAAGAGGTTTACAAAGGTGCTATCGTGACAACATGCAGCCTTGTGATGCTTCAATTACTGATTTATGCTTCAACTCACATGCTACTTCCTATCAAACAAATTAGCTATTATGCAATATTTTCTTGGATATATAACAATCTAGTGGAACATCATATTGCTTAGAGATTACTTGTTCATTGCAGAGAACATTTAATGGACTTATGAGTTATGCTACTTGCTTTTAAAGCTGAAATTTCTGTGCTATTAGCCGTCACCAAACCAAATGGCAAATATAATTGCCATTTTTTATAATTTAATTGCAGACTTGAGTACAGTCTGAGATATTATTAGATTCATCTCTTCTGAGATGTCAGAGAAGACATTAATAAGGTTGTCTTCTTATTAGGAGAAACATCTAAAAGCAGAATACTTTGTTTATCTTCTACACAATGCTATCCAGGAGAAACAACTAAGGTACTAAATAAGTCTTGATTGTTTGCACCAACATTTCTTTCATAATGACGAAAAATCACAAAGAGCCACAGACAGTTGAGTTTAGGCATGGTAATGAGGTTGCTAAGGGAGATGATAGATTGGCTCTTGTGGCATTTCTGGAATTGACTTTGCTAATTGGTTGAAGAAAATATTTGGTTTATGAAGTTTAAAGGTCAATGGATGTCAAAAATTAGTTTTGGAGTGAAATGTTAAATTAGTTTTGGTATCTAAAATGGAAATAAACTAAATGCCATCAGAATGAAGCATGATTCTGTTCAGATGCTAAAATCATTTCTAAAAAGTCTCTTATTACTGTCTGCAAATTTAGATCCTCATATTAGCTTTGTGTCATACTATCACTTATATTGTACAAATATGAAGTTATTTCTCGTGCAAAACCACTGAGCGTCTGTGACAGCAGAATTTGTATTAGAGAATAGCCACACGTGTGCCAGTAAATTTGAAGTCACAGACAAAAGTTGGAACTTGTAGATTTTTTCTCTCCCACAAACACAACACAACAGTTACACCTTCTCGAATCCTTCATTGCAGGTGCACAAATCAATAAACTCCTACGCTCACATGTTTTGCTACTATTGCTGCAGTGAATATAGTGCAAAACCATAGACTTTATAAAAACATGGACGTAGTGCCCGTGACGTCACCCGTAGGTTTCTGAAGAGCGTTTTTGAAGCTCAAAGTGGGCGGAGCTGGCTGTCACCATCTTGGCAGCGCGTCACCCCGCATCACTCTTGGATAATCGAAAACGGGCAAAAAGGCGGGAGCTGGTTGTTGAAACCATGCCCACCTAGCTCGACGGTGGTGACAGCAGCAGCAATCCACCTGTCACTCAAGTGGCCACGCCCTTAATTATGCAGAACTTAAACTTAACTATAAAATTTATAAACTATTGGCTATAATGAGCACGTTTACATGCACGTTCTTAAGCCGATTATGCTTAATAAGCCGAAAACGCACTTGGTCATGTAAACGCAGTAACCCGTTTTCTTTTATCGGAGGTCATAAACGGCGTAAGCATAAACCGGTCGCAAAAGGTAGTTTTTTGCCTCTTACTCCAATTTCGCACGGATTGTAAATGCAACAACCCGCTTTCTGTAGGCTTATTGAAGTGCACATGTGTGATACGTGACAGGAACGCATCATTAGTGCAGATTTAAGCGCATCTAGACCGAGCAAACGTCTTGCAGTAAAGAAAGAAGGAAATATATCACAAAAGCAGACTTTTTCGTGACTCAGAAAACGATAAAAATGTGTTCTCATCTCGTGCAGCAGAAGAAGAAGTGGTTCAGTCACAATGCTGCGTTTATAACTGCATGAGAGGTAAGTTTCCCGACATGTTGCAAGTTGACATGTTGCAAGCTTAATTTAACATCACAACTGACAAATGTATGGAATACTCGAAGTCAGATACGCAAATTATTATATTTTGACGTCACTACAGGGAAATAACCTGATTTATTAATGAAGTCATGTAAACGCAGCTTACTTACGTTGTCAGGTTACTGATGTGCATGTAAACGGGGAAAAGTGCTTATTTTAATAAGCTGATATTTGTGAGTTATCAGCTTACTGGTGTGCATGTAAACATGCTCATTATCTGCTTTCCATAGTCAGGTTCTCTTGGCTTGGTCACTAATATTCAAGCACAACTTTTCACCCCACAGATTTTTTTTGTGTGATTTATACAAAAATAAATCCATATTTTTTCAGAGTTGGTTTGATAAAAACATACTGTTAATCAGTCAGTTAATGAACTCTCAAGGGTTGTTGTTAGTGAGACTTAGAAGGACTGTATTTAAGTTCTATTGCCGGGTCTTATTTTGTGTGGTAATCACTCTTGGGTGTCGGTCAGGACACAGGAACCAGACCAATTGCTGAATTGAGGGTATTTAATGAACAGTTGAGTAGGCATGGGCAAACAATCTTTCAGTTGGCTTTATAATATATGCGTGTGTGTGGTTCTGAAATTAAACAAATATCAAATATAAGTAACAGCATATGAAATTAGTATCCATATACATTCATCCAATAACTAAACAGTAACTAAACTGAACTGTAATATGTGCAATTAATCACTAGCATGGTAAAAGCAATAATGACAGAGCGAAGCACTGTCACATGTACGGAAACGTGACTAAATATAAAGTGCGTCACAGATTATAACGAATATTACTGATAACTACTCAAAGTATCCAGCTATACAATACACAATATAGCAGAAAATATCTTAGTTCGACAGGCAAAGATAATATACACTGCGTGCATAACAGTTAACGAGGAGAAATTATATGAATCTAGCAGTGCGTCATCTAGACACTGACCATAAATCACAATATAGCACACAAACACAATAATCTAAATTATTAAAAAGGAAATGAGAATAGAAAACGTACTATATGGCATTGACGCACACAATATGACTATATTATATTCCTGAATGGCGTTAATCTGCACAGCCCCACATACTGAACTTGCTTTCTTTTCATTCGCAGTTCTGCCCATAACAGAGCGCTGCTCGTCGCTTATTGCATGCACTCAGGTTGTGTTGAAGCACGTCAGTCTGCACCGGAGTTGCGCATATGTGATTGTTCAGTTAACTGCGCGGCCTTTCTTACAGCCGCCCCCAAATGTGTGGAGCACATTTGTTCCTGAATAAGTGCTTAGTTCAGTACCTGGGAACAGTTCTTATCTTCATCTTGAACCTCTGAGAAAACTATCAGCCTGGCTACAGGTCTAGTGTAGGTTCTGTCGTTGATCCTTACGTCCACCGTCCTTACGTGTCCATCAGCACTGGGGTAAACTTTGGTGACACGTCCGATAGGCCAGTACGCTCTCGGCAGTTGAGGGTCCACTATCAGTACCACAGATCCTTGAGTTATATCTGTAGAGGTGGAATACCATTTCTGGCGGGACTGTAGACTTGGGAGATAGTTCTTAATGAAACTAGACCAGAATTGGTCAGCCAGAATTTGGGAATGTCTCCATCGGCATCTGCTCAGGAGTTCGGATTTGGGGTACACTACTTGGGGCAGGAATCCATCCCGCCGCCCCATCAGTAAAAAATTTGGAGTCACTGGATCAAGGTCCTTAGGGTCGGAGGATACATATCCCAATGGTTTAGCATTCAACATGCCTTCTACTTCCAGGAGAACAGTATGGAGCACTTCCTCCGTGACAGCTTGACTTCCTACTACTTTGTAAAGTGCAGTTTTCACAGAGCGAATTTCCCATTCCCATGTTCCGCCGAAGTGGGGCGCCAGGGGGGTTGAAGTGAAACTGTATCTTATATTTGGCAAGCTGGAGTTGGAGTTCTGGGGACAGTTCCGCAAGAGCCTCTCGCATCTCTCTTTCTCCTCCCCGGAAATTTGTTCCCTGGTCAGAGAACAACTCAGCTGGTGTTCCTCTTCTGGCGATGAACCCCCTCAAGGCCATTAAGAAGGAGTCGGCATTCATATTGGTAAGGATTTCTAGATGTACACATCTGGTTGTAAGGCATTTAAATATGATTCCCCACCTCTTCTCGGTGCGCCTGCCCACCTTGACTACAAAGGGCCCGAAACAGTCCATCCCCGTCGAGTAAAATGCTGGCTTATAAAGGCGTAGGCATGCTATAGGTAAGTCTGCCATCTTTGGAACTTGAGAGCTTGATTTCCTTCATTGACAACCTGTGCAGGTGTGCTGATATCGTTGAATTGCCTCTCGACCTCGTAAGATCCAAAACCTGCGGTGGATCTCCGCAAACACTCTCTCAGTCGAGAATCGTAGTCTTGAATCAAAAGCTTAGTGGTGATCCAAGATGATGGGATGCACAGCAGCTAGGTCTAAGTCTTCAGATTGTCACAATCTGCCACCAACCTTAATTAGTTCATCTGTCTTCTCCAGCTCTGGAGACAGCGTAAGTAGACGGCTATTTCGTGGGACTGTTTTCCCATTTTGCAGTAGGCTGATCTCCCCTGTGAAGCTGTCCTGTTGTGCCGTTCTCAGGATAAGAATCTCGGCTGTACAGTAGTCATCAGCGCTAAGAGCTCTGCTGTTACCTGCCGCCCCTTGAAGCTTCTGTACGGATTCCTCTACAAGTTCCCTCCAAGTGGTGTACTGATGCACATCTGGTAGGTAAGGCTCCTTGTCAGGTACAGTCGTAGTGACTCCACAGAATATAGACTTGCGAATTTCTGTGTGACACTCGTCCACTACTGTTGTTGGTGGGGTCGGCCATTTGTCTGGGCTTTGAAGAAGAAAGGGTGGCCCATGGCTCCACCAATTAGGCTCTGCCAGTTCTTCTAGCTTCTTACCTCTGGTGAGGTCATCCGCAGGATTTTTCGTGGAGTCAACATATCGCCATGAAAGTCGATCAGTGAGCTCCTGAATTTCTGCCACTCGAGTGCCAACGAAAACCTTAAATCGACAGGACTCGGAGTGTAACCAGGACAAGACTGTGGTTGAGTCGGTCCAGAGGGTAGTTCGGCTGATTGGCAGGGTAAGCTCTCGTTCTAGCAATCTACTGAGTTGGGCTCCTGTGAGGGCAGCACAGAGCTCCAGTCTGGGCATTGAGTGCAGTTGTTTAGGTGCAATTCTTGAACGGGTTACAATGAAGGAGAGATAAGGCTGACCCTGAGTGTCAACTGTCCTCAGGTAAGCGACAGCTCCATAGGATTGTTCTGAGGCATCGCAGAACACATGCATCTCACAAGTAATTCTTCTCTCATCCATGGCAGGAGATATGTATGCTCGGGGGAAGGTGATCCTCTGCAGGAATTTTAACTCTCCTTCCCAATCCCTCCAGGCTTGAAGCAAACCCTGCGGCAGTCGGGAGTCGTCCCAGTCTCTGTGTTTGTCCCAAAGTTGTCTCACTAGTATTTTGGCGCGGGTGGTGTATGGCAGGATAAAGCCGAGAGGGTCGTATTGGCTGGCTAATACCTTGTAGATGTTCCGCATAGTAGGAGCATCATAATTCACAGGGCGATGTTTGTATCTAAGCATATCTGTTGAACAGTGCCAGCTGAGGCCAAGCGCAGATTCAGGGTTGTCTATTCGGTCGTGAGCGAGCCAGAGTTCCAGATTGTCTGATCGGGCTTCTTCAGGTAGGTGACTGATCCGGCTTTTTGCTGGCCCACTGTCGGAGTTCAAATCCACCAGAGGCTAGAGCCTCCCTTAACATATCTATCAGGGTTCTGGCTTGATCAGAAGAGGAGAGGCTTTGCAGATAATTATCAACGTAGAAGCATCTCTCGATGGAAAACCTCACATCGTCTTCTGGCTGGCTGTGGCACAGCACAGACTACACGTCGTACCAAAAGGTAAGACCTGCCACTCAAACACAGAAGGAATTTGGTCTCTTTCCATGTCTCTCCAGACAAATCTCAGAAGGGGCTGATCTTCAGGGAGCAGGCGGATCTGGTGGAACATGGCTTTCACGTCTCCACTTATGGCTACACTATACTCTCGAAATTGTAACAGCCCTCCTAGGAGTGAGGGTCCTAAGGTGGGTCCGGGTAACAGCCACTGATTTAGGTTCAGACCTCGGTACTGGTAAGAGCAGTTAAACACTATGCAATTCTTATTGTTGTGGGTCACCATGTGGTGTGGAATATACCATGATTCCACTGATTGTGTCATCTCATGGGAGTTCAGCTTCTTAACTACTCCGGTCTGAGTCAGTTTCTGAATTTCAGCGTTGTATGCCTCAGCCCGTTCCGGGTCTTTAGCGAGGCACCGTTCGGTGTTCTGGAGGCTGGGCATTACCATTTCCTTTGTGGCTTGGAAAGGGGGCATGTCTTTGTGCCTAAGCAGCGGGGTGGAATAACGCAAGACTCCATCCACTTCAACTCGCATGGTCTTTGATTCGAGCATGTTAATGACCTCTTGGTCTTGTCGTGACCTGGTAACCTCTTTCTCGTGTCTGAAGGGAAGTACGTCCACTTGCCACAGTTTCTCTACATTCTTGAAGAGCTCTGCCACTTGTGAATTGGTTAAGGTCAATAAACACTACTGTGGCCGAATGGACTGCTCGACAAGTCGAGTGGGACCCTGTAATGTCCTGGGGGTCCTAACCTTACTGGCTTAACAGGAGTAATCATGTGAGGGTGATCTGCTCCAATTAGCAGCAAGGGCTGTGCCTGTTCAAATGCCTGTATTGGGAGGCCCACAAGGTGCTTGTAACTTTTCTGTAATTTGTTCATGAGAGTGCGCTTACCATGATGGAGTATTACTCTAATAACCTTTAGTAGTACATGACTTCCATCTACTGGTTTGTCCACGTACAGCACTTCAGAAGATGTATTCACTAGACAGCTCTCCTCTTTAGTTGACTTGACCACAGTCTTAGGTGTTTTGGAATTAACTTCGTGCAGCACTGGTAGGTGTTTGCCTTGACAAATGCTGCAAAGTTTCCGCAGATTGCACTGGGCTGCTTGGTGAGTTCTAGCACATCGCCAGCACCTTTGATTGGTACGGATCCATTCTGATAATTGGTCTGTGGTCAGATTTACAACCTCTGTGCATTGGCTTAAGAAGTGCTCTGAATTGTTACAGAATGGGCAGTAAGGTGCAGTTATGTTCTTAGTGGGTGGATTCACTTGTGCAGGTGAAACTTCTCTCTCCATGGCCTCTCTGGATCCATGTAGCACAGTAGTGGTCCACCTCTTCTGCCGAGGCTCCTGTCTAGGCCGTTGTCTCTCCTTAGTGCTCTTCACTGTTGATGAACCGTCATATATTGCAGCCACTCAGAGAGATCAGTAAGACTATAGGTTGTTCCTGGATAATGGAACTAAACTCAGCTCTCATCTCTGTCGGCAACTTGCTCAGCAAGCGTGCTACCTGAGATCCGCACTGTAGCTCTTGTAATGTCTGGACCAATCAGACACACCATTTTTCATTTGATTAACAAACATTCACAGACCCCTCACCCAATAAACATACTGGGTGCCAGGATGTCTGCAACGACACCAGGCCCCCCCTGGTCCCCATGGCAACCGCGACACCTTTACTAGACCAGATACATTTACGACCTAATGGCATGTTGAGAATTACCCCTCTCACTACAATTTCCATAGGAAAGACACAGTGCACAATAGAAATGGACTCTTCTAATTAATCCATAGGAAAACCTTTCTTTGAATGAACATGCATATCCTTCAGGTCAATGTGTATGTTGTCTTTGAGATTTTATACTGTTTTATGCAGGCTTATGATGGAACCACTCGTTCCTGTCATCTTACCTATATGTAATCCTACCATGTCTTTTCATCAACCAACTTCAGCAAAGATCAACTTGAACCGTCAGATTGCATCAAACCTCTCTTTCAGACAGACGAGACGTGTGTAGCGAATCAGCTCATGGGGAAATATGAATAATTAACCATAACTAGTTATAATTAACTATTCATATTTTAGATCCTCTGTAGATATTTAGCTGACCTCTCAGGGTCAACTGTCTTGTCAATTCCAAGAACGTTAATTTCCTGGTTAAGGGAAATAACTTTCTTACTGTACAATTCTACAAGCTTGTAACGTAAATCTGCATGATTAGTGACTCCGGTTATGAGCAAACAATGAACACGTCAAGTGTGATACAAGTAAGGTTTTATTAACAATCTAAATATTTATAATTAATTATAACTATGATTAAATATGATTAATTATTTATATTTCTCATGAGCTGATTCGCTACACTCTATCTCTCCTGGGGGACCAAGGGTTTTAAGCATGCCCACGAGTGATTGGACCTGTAGGGCAAACTTCTCAAAGGCAGCTTGATCACTGCGTCTAATATCAGGCGAGTCCATAACACTGGCTATTTTATTCAATGCCATCTGATGGGGCTGGCCAAACTTCAGATTAAGAGCCGCCATGGTATCGCTGTAAGGTCTGGGGGAGTTCAGATATGAATCTGCTATCAACCTTGCCTCTTCCAACTTCAAGTGATCCACTAGGATTTGGTATTTAAAGAGCTCCGTCCCATCTGGGGGCAGTAGATTCTCTAAAGCTATCTTCATCCTAGCGAACTCACTGGGGTCTCTGTGACAGAAGTAGGGAATTGAAGGCATCGGACCTCGGTATGTTGGCTCAGAAGGTAGAGGAATCTGGTGTCGAGGATCGATTACAGTTCTCGTGTGGGCCCTCATCGGCAGGTATGGCTGTGAGATCGCGGCAGGCTCACCTCTTGTACTGCTCTGAGTTATATGCTGGACTGGCTCGAAGAGGTGGCTGAGGATGGAAACCTTGTTGTTGACTCGAATTTCCTGGAAGCATCCTGCTTGTCTTTGCTGTCGGTGGGCCATGTTTAACGATAGGAGGGCTTTGAGTATGTACAACAAGAGGTTTAGTCTTACTAACAGCTGCTTGTTTTAGAACTTGAAGCTCACTCATCATCTTGTCCAGAAAGTCGACAATGGGCTCGCTACTGACAGACTGAGGCTGTGGGTCTCCTGTCTCTGGCCATCGAGGGGGATCAGGCCAGTCTGCATCATCATACTCATCAACCTGCACATTAGTGATCAGCTCTTCACTGGGTGGAGGCATAAACCTATGGTCTAAAGGGAGTGCGGGTAATTGATCAGATTTACATGGATCCAATGTATTAGACTGAGAGCACACTGTAGCTGGTCGAGGAGTCTACTTTAGGCTGCGCACCGTCTCTGCTAGAAATCTTAACTCAGATCTGGTCTCTCGGATTTTAGCCAACGTGGCATTCAGGTGCTCATCTCGACTTTGCAGAAGATCTTTCTGGGAGGCTGGAGATAAATTGTACTGTACTGATGACCAACTACTTGGAGTGGATAATCTGCTTCTTTCAGCCTGTGCTCTCTCGGTGTACTGATGGGCTAGTTGGAATTCAGAAACTGGTATTTGGCTGTAGTGTCTCGCTGCAATATGCTGTTCCTCTGTACAGTCAGCATCCCCCAGTGACTGATGACGACTGATAGTGGGGGGTGTCATCTTGGCAGCTCCTTCTTCCTGTGAACACAGCTCCTCTTCTTGCCCATGCCTACTGATTCTTGGTTCAGATAACTGTCTTTGTGGCAGGACAAAACCCATTACATACTCATCATAATGATGTGGTGGGTGGGTCTGACGTGGGGACGGGTCTGGTTGAGGCTCTATCATCCATCTTCTAGAGAGAAATTACACACATCCGGCTCGAAGGACCAAAATTGTTAGTGAGACTTAGAAGGACTGTATATAAGTTCTATTGCCGGGTCTTATTTTGTGTGGTAATCACTCTCGAGTGTCAGTCAGGACACAGGAACCAGACCAATTGCTGAATTGAGGGATTAATGAACAGCCCAGCTAACAAAAAAAGGTTCCCAGGACTTCCCCTAAATGGCCTCTGCGAACGTCCTCCGGACGTCAGCGTGTAGGGTCCCCTTGACGTTGAGCAGATGTTCGCGAAGACGTCCTCCGGACGTTCAAGGTGTAGGGGAAACAGGTCAATTTAGCTCAAAGGGAATCATTTAAGAACACGGCGCTAGGCAACTTAACTCAGAACACGCAAAAAGCGATGACTGAAAAGCACGGCTAGAAGCCATGACCATAAAAGCTAAAGAGCTAAAAAAGGCGCAATGACTAAAAAGCATAGCTCAAAGCTATGACTAAAAAGCCACATGGCTAAAAGGGTGACGTTCACAGGACATGCAGCGGCCATTCGGGACGTTTAGGGGACTTTCACTTTAAGTCCTCGGAATGTCATTTTATTTAACTTTTAGTCTAATCAAAGACAACAGACACGTTGTATGGAGCAAAATACGTTTATTTTAGTTGAACAATTGTAAAGTTGTGGTGCTCTTTCCGTGTGTGTGTGTGTGTGTGTGTGTGTGTGTGTGTGCGTCTCTGGTTGTCAGCTGTGGTTAGTCCCATGGCAATTCTTCCCATTGTCTTCTAACCTAAAACAACAAAATGAACACATTTAGATTTAGACCAAGTGGTCTGAAATTTAAGGCACATAGGCCTTTTTGCCGCATATGGGCGTATCAGTGTGTATTTTTACCATATGGAAATTCAATATTTAAGTTCAATATCTGTCAATATTATATACGTTTAATCATTTCAGCTTTACATGCTAACGTTAGCTTCGAAAGTGTTCACATAGGCTAACGTCAGCAGCTGTACGGGACAACTTCAGCAAACGTTTAAAAAGGTAAACTTTTCATAAAATGTAAGCATTACGAGAGCCACAGTGGTTACAGTAGCTAATGTCTACAAATATAAAAGTATAAATACCTTTTCGACCAACGAAAGCGAAAACTCAAGGCCGTGTCTGAGGAATCACAGAGGACCGTTAACTGTCACTACGCAGCTGAGCGTTGCCATGGATACATGCTGCGTACCCTAAAGTGATGTAATTCGATCATGTGCTCATTTGAGCGACACTTGCTTATAGCCACATTGGGACATAGGCTACATTAAATTTTTGTTTTTTGAGCTGCATATGGTATAGCAGTCTTAAATGCAATAACTAAAATAATAATTTTCCCAAATAACTTTTCTTGTCGGCTTACCAACAGTTTAATATGTAAATGGAAATAATAATTATTTTTTGTCTTACCTGTGTTATTTTCAACTTTCTTTTCTTCGTGTTTTCCTTGGCTGGATTAATCACTCTATAACATTATTGTAGAGCTCCTGGGATGCAACCTTATTTTCTTCATGCATAAACCTAATTGTAGCCTATATGTTGAATTATATTATTGAAGGGTATCATGATTTTGATGTTTAAATGCTGAAAACAGACTCCTGATTTGATGACATTTTTAATTACAGAACCTATTTTTTTTTCCAGAAATGAAAATTATTAATTTAACATTAACTTAATTTTACAATGTATTCAAATCTATTATACTATAGTAAATAATAATAATAATATCAATCTGTAAAACATTTTGCATTCTTTTGCATTTTGCATTCTATTATCACAGTTAAAAAAGGGATTATGTTTTAAGGAATGATACCCTTTAAAATCCAATATGGGTTTATATTTTAGTTTATGTTTGTCAACTCTCTTTGTCGGAGTTGCAAGGTGTCAAGGTCCAGTGTTGGGAAGGTTACTTTGGAAATGTAATAGGTTACAGATTACAAGTCACCCTATTTAAAATGTAATATGTAATGTAACTGTTTCAGTTGATTACTTTTTGATTACTTTTCTAAATTTCTATTGTTTTCAAATGTTAATTATTTTGAAACATTTAAAGCAATCAGGGTTAACGTTACAGTTGTTACGTATCCGGTCCATGAACTTCCGTCTGCTAGTCATCAGAGGTCACCCTTTCCATTTTCATTGACTCTCGCACTACACACTGTTGCATATCACCCACTACATATCCCATCATTCATTGCACTGATTGCACACAGCTGTTTCATATCACTCACTCACTATTTAACACTCCATCTCACTCCTTCTAACTGCAGAGTATTGTATGCGGTTATCGCCAGCAGTGATAGCTACTCTACAGAGCCCTCGTTAGATGCCTAGCCTAGCCTAGCCTTGCCTTGTCTGTTTTCTCGGTTTCTGATCTTTGCCTGTTTTCCTGGATTTATCCCTTTAGTCTTGCCCTTTTGATTCTGTTCGCTGTTCGTTGACCTTCGCTAGCCCTAGGATTGTTCTTGTGTCTTGCCCGCCATATACCTGTTTGCCACTGTTCGACCCTGCCTGTGTTTCTGGCCTCCTCTCTTGTTAATAAAGCTTGCATATGGATCTGCACGTCTCACGTCTTGTCAGCCCCGTTACACATATAAAGAAAACGAGCTGCAAATACTCACAACACAAGCAAATAAAGAAACGTGCTGCAAATACTCGCAACACAATCAAATACAAAAACACGCTGCAAATGATCACAACAAACAAACAAATACAGAAACGTACAGACCACAACAGGAGGACCCCAACAATGCCCAAATTACTCCCAACAAAACGAAAATTAACCATGTTTTTTTTTTGTATTGATTACCATTTGTATAACCACAGTTGTACAAATACCATGGTTAAACTATGGTTAGTGTAGTAAATGTGTAGTGTAAAAAATCTAATACATAACAACGAATATAAAAATATTACCAATAATAATAATAATAACAATAAAATACATGGACTTACAAGACTTGTGGGATGGATAAAAACATTTATTGTAGGCCTATTTTATTTTATGTACTTTATTTAACATTTATTCATAATAAACTTTATT
>NW_015505475.1:814529-817339 GCF_001515645.1 Sinocyclocheilus grahami
GTGTGTGTGTGTGTGTGTGTGTGTGTGTGTGTGCGTCTCTGGTTGTCAGCTGTGGTTAGTCCCATGGCAATTCTTCCCATTGTCTTCTAACCTAAAACAACAAAATGAACACATTTAGATTTAGACCAAGTGGTCTGAAATTTAAGGCACATAGGCCTTTTTGCCGCATATGGGCGTATCAGTGTGTATTTTTACCATATGGAAATTCAATATTTAAGTTCAATATCTGTCAATATTATATACGTTTAATCATTTCAGCTTTACATGCTAACGTTAGCTTCGAAAGTGTTCACATAGGCTAACGTCAGCAGCTGTACGGGACAACTTCAGCAAACGTTTAAAAAGGTAAACTTTTCATAAAATGTAAGCATTACGAGAGCCACAGTGGTTACAGTAGCTAATGTCTACAAATATAAAAGTATAAATACCTTTTCGACCAACGAAAGCGAAAACTCAAGGCCGTGTCTGAGGAATCACAGAGGACCGTTAACTGTCACTACGCAGCTGAGCGTTGCCATGGATACATGCTGCGTACCCTAAAGTGATGTAATTCGATCATGTGCTCATTTGAGCGACACTTGCTTATAGCCACATTGGGACATAGGCTACATTAAATTTTTGTTTTTTGAGCTGCATATGGTATAGCAGTCTTAAATGCAATAACTAAAATAATAATTTTCCCAAATAACTTTTCTTGTCGGCTTACCAACAGTTTAATATGTAAATGGAAATAATAATTATTTTTTGTCTTACCTGTGTTATTTTCAACTTTCTTTTCTTCGTGTTTTCCTTGGCTGGATTAATCACTCTATAACATTATTGTAGAGCTCCTGGGATGCAACCTTATTTTCTTCATGCATAAACCTAATTGTAGCCTATATGTTGAATTATATTATTGAAGGGTATCATGATTTTGATGTTTAAATGCTGAAAACAGACTCCTGATTTGATGACATTTTTAATTACAGAACCTATTTTTTTTTCCAGAAATGAAAATTATTAATTTAACATTAACTTAATTTTACAATGTATTCAAATCTATTATACTATAGTAAATAATAATAATAATATCAATCTGTAAAACATTTTGCATTCTTTTGCATTTTGCATTCTATTATCACAGTTAAAAAAGGGATTATGTTTTAAGGAATGATACCCTTTAAAATCCAATATGGGTTTATATTTTAGTTTATGTTTGTCAACTCTCTTTGTCGGAGTTGCAAGGTGTCAAGGTCCAGTGTTGGGAAGGTTACTTTGGAAATGTAATAGGTTACAGATTACAAGTCACCCTATTTAAAATGTAATATGTAATGTAACTGTTTCAGTTGATTACTTTTTGATTACTTTTCTAAATTTCTATTGTTTTCAAATGTTAATTATTTTGAAACATTTAAAGCAATCAGGGTTAACGTTACAGTTGTTACGTATCCGGTCCATGAACTTCCGTCTGCTAGTCATCAGAGGTCACCCTTTCCATTTTCATTGACTCTCGCACTACACACTGTTGCATATCACCCACTACATATCCCATCATTCATTGCACTGATTGCACACAGCTGTTTCATATCACTCACTCACTATTTAACACTCCATCTCACTCCTTCTAACTGCAGAGTATTGTATGCGGTTATCGCCAGCAGTGATAGCTACTCTACAGAGCCCTCGTTAGATGCCTAGCCTAGCCTAGCCTTGCCTTGTCTGTTTTCTCGGTTTCTGATCTTTGCCTGTTTTCCTGGATTTATCCCTTTAGTCTTGCCCTTTTGATTCTGTTCGCTGTTCGTTGACCTTCGCTAGCCCTAGGATTGTTCTTGTGTCTTGCCCGCCATATACCTGTTTGCCTTTGTTCGACCCTGCCTGTTTCTGACCTCTCTGCTTTAATAAAGCTTGCACATGGATCCACATGTCTCACGTCTCGTCAGCCCCGTAACAGAATACTCGGCCACACAAGGATCCAGCAGCTTCTCGGATGGACATTGGACAGGTATGGATACAGGAAGAATATTGTTAGCCCTTGGACAGGGCACACGATCGCTGGAGGGCTATATTCAAGAATATTTAGCAATCTCTCGTTATTCAGATCTGCCGGACTGTGTTTTGATAGACTTTTTCTATGAAGGCTTTAATCAACTGCTAAAATCCAAACTCATTCACGAGGGACCACGTTCATCTTTAAGTCAGTGTATGGACTATGCTTTGTTGACGGTTGGTTCAGCGTTCACTGTGGGTATCGCGGAGGAACGCGACCCTGCACTCACTCATGTAATGGCGGCCACACTAGAACACGCTCACAAAATGGCGGCGACAGCGGAGCACGCTCACAAGATGGCGGACACAACAGCACCCAGTCATGTCACAGCTGCCCATCTTGAGTCCAGTCAAGTCACCATTGATCCTCCTGAGTCAAGTCAACTCACAGCAGATATTCGTGAGGCAAGTCAAGTCACACCTGTTCTTCATGAGTCCAGTCAAGTCAAAACAGATCTTCCTGAGTTGAGTCTAGTCACAGTTGATCTTCCTGAGACGAGTCTAGTCACAGTTGCGCTTCCTGAGTCGAGTTTAGTCACAGTTGATCTTCCTGAGTCGAGTCTAATCACAGTTGATCTTCCTGAGTCAAATCGAGTCACCGTTTATTATCATGAGTCTGGTCAAGTCACAGCTGATATTCATGAGTCTAGTCAAGTCACAACTGATCGTCATGAGTCAAGTCTAGTCACAGCTGATCTTCTTGAGTTCAGTCAAGTCACAACTGATCTTCATGAGTCAAGTCACAGTTGATCGTCATGAGTCAAGTCTAGTCACACCTGATCTTC
>NW_015505475.1:817403-819081 GCF_001515645.1 Sinocyclocheilus grahami
TGACTTGACTCATGATGATCAACTGTGATTTGACTTGACTCATGGCGATCAACTGTGACTTGACTTGACTCAGGAAGATCAATTGTGACTTGACATGACTCAGGAAGATCAGTTGTGACTTGACTTGTCTCACGACGATCAACTGTGACTTGACTCAAGTCACAGTTGATCGTCATGAATCAAGTCAAGTCACAGTTGAATTCCCCGAGTCAAGTCAACTCACAGCAGATCTTCATGAGGCAAGTCAGGTCACAGTTGATCGTCATGAGGCAAGTCAAGTCACAGTTGGTCGTCATAAGTCAAGTCAAGTCACATCCACTCTTCATGAATCGAGTCAGGTCACAGTTGATCTTCATGAATCAAGTCAAGTCACAGCTGATCTTCATGAGTCAAGTCAAGTCACAGCTGATCTTCATGAGTCAAGTCTAGTCACAGCTGATCTTCATGAGGCAAGTCAGGTCACTGTTAATCTTCATGAGGCAAGTCAGGTCACAGTTGATCGTCATGAGTCAAGTCAATTCATAACTGATCTTCATGACTCAAGTCAATTCATAACTGATCTTCATGAGGCAAGTCAAGTCACAGCTGATCTTCATGAGTCAAGTCTAGTCACAGCTGATCTTCATGAGGCAAGTCAGGTCACAGTTGATCGTCATGAGTCAAGTCAATTCATAACTGATCTTCATGACTCAAGTCAATTCATAACCGATCTTCATGAGGCAAGTCAAGTCACAGCTGATCTTCATGAGTCCAGTCAAGTCTCATCTGATCTACCAGAGCCTCGTCACATCTTAGCCATTTATCCAGAGCCTCGTCACCTCTCGGCTGTTCGTCCAGAGTCACGTCACGCCTCAGTTATTCATCCAGAGCCACGTCACATCACAGCTGATCATCCAGAGTCACGTCGCATCACAGCTGATCATCCAGAGTCATGTCACGTCCTGTCTGTTACACCCAGATTATCTAGGTCAGTTCTTCGGTATCCCAGTCTGGTATCCAGTGTGAGGGATGCACCGCTGGTGTCTGCACGCAGAACCTCCCGAGGTAGCGGTGTCTGCTGCTGTGCTCCCAGAGGCCATGGTATCTGCTGCAGTCTCTTCAGAGGTGGCAGCGCATGCTGCAGAACCTCCCGAAACGGCGGTGCTCGCTTCAGCTCCTTGCATGGTGGTGGCGCCCAGCAACGCACTTTCAGCCTGACCTTTTCCGGCCGAGGAGGCCGCCTATGAACTCTCTGCCTGTCCTGTTCCGGCCAAGGAGGCCGCCTATGAACTCTCTGTCTCTCCTGTTCCGGCCAAGGAGGCCGTCTATGAACTCTCTGTCTGTCCTGTTCCGGCCAAGGAGGCCGTTTGCGAACTCCCTGCTTGTCCTGTCATGGCTATGGAGGCCGTCTGTGAACTCTCGTCCCATCCTGTCACCGCTATGGAGGCCGTCGGTGAACTCTCTGTCTGTCCTGTTACGGCTAAGGAGGCCGTCTGTGAATCCTCGTCCTGGCCTGTCACGGCTATGGAGGCCGTCTGTGAACCCTCTGCCCGTCCTGTCACAGCTATAGAGGCCGTTTGCGAACTCCCTACTCGTCCTGTCACGGCTATGGAGGCCATTGGGGAATCCTCATGCTCTCTCATTGTTACGGTCTCCACCATGGTCTCGTGGTCGGTGTGGTTCACCGGGGGGGGGGGGG
>NW_015505475.1:819222-825171 GCF_001515645.1 Sinocyclocheilus grahami
CCACCCGTGGGTCGTGGGGTGGGTGGTCCACCCGGGGGGGGGGGGTTTCCTGTTCCTTCTGCTCCACTGTGGTGGTCTGTGTGGCTCTTGTGGTTCTCTCCTCCGCTGTGGTGGTCCGCTGCTCTGCCGTGGTGGTCCTCTGCTCCGCCGTGGTGGTCTACTGTCTGGCTCTGGTGGTCTTCTGCTCTGCCGGGGTGGTCTTCTGCCCCGCCGTGGTGGTCTGCTGTCTGGTTCTGGTGGTTCCCTGCTCCACCTGTACGGCTGGCTCCACCCTGGCTCTCTGCTCCGCTGGTTCTGCCTCAGTTCCCGGTCTCTCCACTTCCATGTGGACCTGGCCCTCCATCCCTCCTCCTGTTCCGCCTCCACTCCACCGCCCTCCGGAATCGTAAAGTGTTTTGGAGCATCTGGAAGCCGCTCCTTGGGGGGGGGCTCTGTCACGAATCCGGTCCATGAACTTTCCATTTCATTGACTCTCGCACTACACACTGTTGCATATCACCCCGGACTACATATCCCATCATTCATTGCACTGATTGCACACAGCACTGATTGCACACAGCTGTTTCATATCACTCACTCACTATTTCACACTCCATCTCATGCCTTCTAACTGCCGAGTATTGTATGCGTTTATCGCCAGCAGTGATAGCTACTCTACAGAGCCCTCGTTAGATTCCTAGCCTAGCCTAGCCGAGCCTAGCCTTGCCTTGCCTTGTCTGTTTTCTCGGTTTCTGATATTTGCCTGTTTTCCTGGATTTATCCCTTTAGTCTTGCCCTTTTGATTCTGTTCGGCGTTCGTTGACCTTCGCTAGCCCTAGGATTATGCTTATGTCTTGTCCGCCATATACCTTTTTGCCTTTGTTCGACCCTGCCTGTTTCTGACCTCTCTGCTTTAATAAAGCTTGCACATGGATCCGCATGTCTCACGTCTCGTCAGCCCCGTAACAACAGTGGTACTCAACACTGATTACTGTCAGACTTTCAGAATCCTTCTTCACTTGAATTAAGCTTCAGCCTAAAATAATCTAATTGTAAAGCACAACCACCTCAAAATCGGACTTTAGCAGCTCTTTTTACTTTGAGATCTTTTTGAAGTTAAATACAGATTTAAAATCATAAGATATAGTTTAATAGCTATGATACTGTTTTTGAAATCAAATCTTTGCATAGCTATGACAGGAAACATTGGCATCTAAAAAAAAGAGGACCAATTGCGGACGTCCTCAAAAAGTCCATCAGTGAATGTTACAAAGCGGACCAAAACCGGACGTCCTCAAAATGTCCGCCAGTGAATGTCAAAAAGAGAACATACTGCGGACCTAAACGGACGTTCTGAAAGTCCGGGGGACGTCCCCTGTTTGCTGGGAGTTGAGTAGGCATGGGCAAACAATCTTTCAGTTGGCTTTATAATATATGCGTGTGTGTGGTTCTGAAATTAAACAAATAACAAATATAATTACAATAGGGTTTCAGCACTGCGTGCTTGAACCCCTAATAACAGCATATGAAATTAGTATCCATATCCATTCATCCAATAACTAAACAGTAACTAAACTGAACTGTAATATGTGCAATTAATCTCTAGCATGGTCAAAGCAATAATGACTGCCGCGAAGCACTGTCACATGTACGGAAACGTGACTAAATATAAAGTGCGTCACAGATTATAACGAATATTACTGATAACTACTCGAAGTATCCAGCTATACAATACACAATATAGCAGAAAATATCTTCGTTCAAAAGGCAAAGATAATATACACTGCGTGCATAACAGTTAACGAGGAGAAATTATATGAATCTAGCAGTGCGTCATCTAGACACTGGCCATAAATCACAATATAGCACACAAACACAATAATCTAAATGATTAAATACGAAATGAGAATAGAAAATGTACTATATGGCATCGACGCACACAATATAACTATATTATATCCCTGAATGGCGTTAATACGCTAATCTGCACAGCCCTATATACTGGACTTGCTTTCTTTTCATTCGCAGTTCTGCCCATAACAATAGGTTACTTGCGTAACCCCGGTTCTCTGATAGCATTAAGTGAGGTGTCTCACTATGGGATACGCCCCTTCCGTGTATTCCTAGAAGCCCTATTACATTACGCCAGCCCCAATTGGCTGGCAGACGTGACGTTGTGTCTGGGAGATGCCGTCACCACGACATTCACAACAAGCACACCTCTTCCTCACTTCACACAGCAAGGAGGGTGATATGGTGAGACACCTCACTTAATGCAATCAGAGAACCGGGGTTATGCAAGTAACCTATTGTTCTCTTTCAAGCATATGTTTCGGTGTCTCACTATGGGATATCCTAACTCCCATATTGCCAAATAGCCTGCCTCGAAGTCTCCTGCCAACCACAATCACCACATCCGGGGCTGAAGGAGTCATGACTCATGACTCAAATTCCTACGCTCAATACTGCATGTGCTAAAGTTTGAGCTGTAACATCCAGTTTATAAAACCTTGCAAATGTATGCGGTGAGGACCAACTCGCCGCTTCCCAAATATCCTGTAACGTGACTCCTTTAAATAGAGCCCACGAAGTTGACATTCCCCTTGTTGAGTGTGCAGGTAAACCAGGTGGGGACACAAGGCCCTTACTGGAATATGCCAACGAAATTGCCTCCACTATCCAGTGCGATAAATGCTGTTTAGTAATCAGCTTCCCCGTACGAGGTTTCATCCAAGATATGAAAAGCTGATCACTCTCCCTGAACCCTCTGGTTCTTTCTGTATAAATTTGTAAAGCACGCACTGGGCACAATGCATTTAACTTTTGCTGTTCTGATGAAGCAAAAGGTGGTGGATAGAAGGCTCATAATGCAAGAGGAATGATAGCATTAACTATTTTGGGCATGAATGCAGGATTAAGTTTCAGAACTACCCCTGCATCCCCAGACATGAACTGCAAACACGATGAATGCACTGAAAACGCGTGAATCTCGTTTACGCGTTTTGCCGAAGCCAAAGCTAACAGCAGTGCCGTCTTAAATGACAATATTTTGAAATCAACCTTGTCCAGCAGCTCAAATGGGGACATAGAAAGAGCATCAAGCACCAATCACAAATCCCATGAGGGGGAAAGCGGTTTTGAAACTGGTAAAGTGCGGTGCATGCCCTTCATGAACCTGCATACCAAAGGATGCTGCCCCACAGTTTTGTTATCAAAACCAATGTGGCAAGCAGATATAGCAGCCAGAAACACTTTTATTGTTGAAAACACTTTCCCTTGGTCTATCAAATCCTGAAGAAATGATAGAACAACTGCCACTGAACACTGAAAGGGAATCTCGTGTTTAGTTGCGCACTAGCGCTCAAACACGCCCCATTTGTATTCATAAAGAGACCTAGTCGATGAAGCTCTAGCATTTTGTATGGTTCTAATAACGCTGTCAGACAGACCGGTTGTATTTAAATTGAACCACTCACAGGCTCATAGTGCCAGGCGTTCTGGATGAGGATGAAAAATCTCCCCCTCTGCTTGTGACAAAAGATCTGTCTCTGCGCAGCGGGAGAGACCACGGGTCTTCGTACAGCATATGTATGATCTCCGCTAGCCAATATTTCCCTGGCCACCTCGGAGCTATTATTATCAATTTCAGTTCCTCCTCCCTCACTCTGTAAAGTTTTGGGGATATTAACGCTATCGGTGGGAACCCGTAAAGGAGAGTGCGAGGCCATTCGTGCGCCAGCGCATCTATCCCCAGAGGCGCGCTCTGATCTTTCAAAGAGAAAAACAGAGGACACTGAGCATTGTCGTGGGACGCAAACAGATCCCCTGTTGCTCTGCCGTATATGCTCCAAATCTGTTTGACCACTTCCCTGTTCAATTTCCACTCCCCGAAGAGGGGATTGCTCCTGGACAGCAGATCCGCACCCTGGTTCATGACACCCTGTACGTACGTCGCTCTCAGGGATAAAAAGGAGAGTGCGAGGCCATTCGTGCGCCAGCGCATCTATCCCCAGAGGTCCTCTGATCTTTCAGAGAGAATAACAGAGGACACAGAGCATTGCCATGGGACGCGAACAGATCCACTGTCGCTCTGCCATTTATGCTCCAAATCTGTTAGACCACTTCCCTGTTCAATTTCCACTCCCCGTAGAGGGGATTGCCCCTGGACAGCAGATCCGCACCCTGGTTCATGACACCCTGTACGTACGTCGCTCTCAGGGATAAAAGATTGGCATTGCTCCATAAAATCAGTTTGCATGCTAACGTGTGCAAAGAAAGTGATCTGAGACCTCCCTGTCGGTTTATGTAAGCCACAACTGTAGTGTTGTCCGTTCTCACGAGAAGATGATGCCCTTTCAGAAAAGGAAGAAAATGCTTCAGCATCAGAAAAACGGCTAGCATTTCCAAATAGTTTATGTGAAGATTGGTCAGTTGTTGACCCCATCTTCCATTCACTATTCTGCCCTCGTGAATGCCTCTCCAACCGGACAACGACGCGTCTGTTGTTATGACTTGTCTGGCTCGAACCACGCCCATGGGTACCCCTTGAACCAGAAAGGTCGGGTGTCTCCACTGGCGCAGTGCCAAGACTGCCTCTGACGTCACTCTCACTCTCCTCCGGGAGTGACGTAATGGGTCCAGCCCCTGAGATGCTACCCAGCATTGAAAATCTCTCATGAACAGTCTGCCTAAGGGAATAACGATCAGGGCTGAGGCCATCAGTCCTAATAGTCTGAGGCATGTGCGAAAGGAGACACAGTTTCCCCTCTGAAAATCGGTCATGCAATGAGTGAATTTTCTCACCCTGTCTTCCGACAGTCGCGCTCTGAATGTCACCGAGTTCAGTGACAGCCCCAGATATGTTATAGACTGTGTGGGAATTAAAACACTCTTTTTGATGTTTAATTTTAAACCCAGTTTCTGTATATGTTCCAGAAGCATAACTGTGTGTTCTCTCACTTCTTGCTCTGACCGAGCTGTCACCAGCCAGTCATCTATGTAAGTAGCGAGACGAATGCCTTTCTCCCTGAGTCAGGGCCACTTCTGTAAATTTTACAAACACTCGGGGGCTGAGAGACAAGCTGAATGGTAGAACCAGATATTCGTATGCCACGCCAAGGAAAGCAAACCTCAGGAATTTCCTGTGGGGTGGATATATCTTTATGTGAAAATATGCGTCTTTCAGGTCGATTGATGTAAACCAATCTCCCTGGCGCACCAATATTAGGAGTGTAGAATGAGTGAGCATTCTGAACTTGTACTTTCTTAAGTATTTGTTCAGTGCACGCAGATCTAATATGGGACGAAGAGCTCAAGTCACTTTCTTTGGGACGAGGAAATATCTCGAGTAAAACCCGCTGTGGCTCTGCTCGGGCGGGACCACTCTTATCGCCCTTTTGTTCAACAGAGAGGAAATTTCTTCCTGAAGAACATGCTTTAATTCTCCCCACACCTGAGAATGAATATCCCTTTGAAATGCGGGGAGGAAGCGGCAAACTGCAGTCTGTACCCAAACTGTATTGTCCTTAATACCCAGCGGAACTGTGTGCATTCTCGCCAACTGATTATTCGCAGCGTTCTGGCGCCATCGTGTGGCTGAGTCGTGAACGAACATGTTTTTTTTGTGGAATTATGTTTTGCAACATGTTCTGGGAATACAGTGAAAACTTTATTGAGTTTTGAACATGAAAACATGAAAAGACTAGTGGGTGGGTGTGCACCACTGCGCCATCTCTTGTCCTTTTCACTGCTCTGCTTCCCCTGGCCCAACCGGGCTCTATTTTCCACAAAGAACATCTGGGAACTTCAAAACTCATCCCTTGTCGAATGCTGAACGTCTGAGGGTAGGGAGCTAGCGAACAGGGGGGCTGTGGGCTCCTTTCCCCCGGGAAGACCCCATCAAACTGCCTTCTTCTTCCTCCTCACTACCTGAGGATGGGAGTGAGGATGAGGTTGAGGAGCTGGCTGGAC
>NW_015505475.1:829498-879363 GCF_001515645.1 Sinocyclocheilus grahami
TCCGACAGTCGCGCTCTGAATGTCACCGAGTTCAGTGACAGCCCCAGATATGTTATAGACTGTGTGGGAATTAAAACACTCTTTTTGATGTTTAATTTTAAACCCAGTTTCTGTATATGTTCCAGAAGCATAACTGTGTGTTCTCTCACTTCTTGCTCTGACCGAGCTGTCACCAGCCAGTCATCTATGTAAGTAGCGAGACGAATGCCTTTCTCCCTGAGTCAGGGCCACTTCTGTAAATTTTACAAACACTCGGGGGCTGAGAGACAAGCTGAATGGTAGAACCAGATATTCGTATGCCACGCCAAGGAAAGCAAACCTCAGGAATTTCCTGTGGGGTGGATATATCTTTATGTGAAAATATGCGTCTTTCAGGTTGATTGATGTAAACCAATCGCCCTGGCGCACCAATATTAGGAGTGTAGAATGAGTGAGCATTCTGAACTTGTACTTTCTTAAGTATTTGTTCAGTGCACGCAGATCTAATATGGGACGAAGAGCTCAAGTCACTTTCTTTGGGACGAGGAAATATCTCGAGTAAAACCCGCTGTGGCTCTGCTCGGGCGGGACCACTCTTATCGCCCTTTTGTTCAACAGAGAGGAAATTTCTTCCTGAAGAACATGCTTTAATTCTCCCTGCACCTGAGAATGAATTATCCCTTTGAATAGCATTCTGAACTTGTACTTTCTTAAGTATTTGTTCAGTGCACGCAGATCTAATATGGGACGAAGAGCTCAAGTCACTTTCTTTGGGACGAGGAAATATCTCGAGTAAAACCCGCTGTGGCTCTGCTCGGGCGGGACCACTCTTATCGCCCTTTTGTTCAACAGAGAGGAAATTTCTTCCTGAAGAACATGCTTTAATTCTCCCCACACCTGAGAATGAATATCCCTTTGAAATGCGGGGAGGAAGCGGCAAACTGCAGTCTGTACCCAAACTGTATTGTCCTTAATACCCAGCGGAACTGTGTGCATTCTCGCCAACTGATTATTCGCAGCGTTCTGGCGCCATCGTGTGGCTGAGTCGTGAACGAGTTTGTGGTCTGTACTGGGCATGCGTGGGCACTTAGCGCTTGGACAGAGTTTAAGTGTCTCATCACCTCTAAGGGAGCGATAACTCCCAGAGGTTATGTTATGTGTTCTGTTAACATGTTTTGCTAAATTTTTTGTGGAATTATGTTTTGCAACATGTTCTGGGAATACAGTGAAAACTTTATTGAGTTTTGAACATGAAAAGTGCTTGTGACTAGTGGGTGGGTGTGCACCACTGCACCATCTCTTGTCCTTTTCACGGCTCTGCTTCCCCTGGCCCAACCGGGCTCTATTTCCCACACAGAACATCTGGGAACTTCGAAACTCGTCCCTTGTCGAACGCTGAACATCTGAGGGTCGGGAGTTAGCGAACAGAGGGGCTGTGGGCTCCTTTCCCCGGGGAAGACCCCATCAAACTGCCTTCTTTTTCCTCCTCGCTCCCTGAGGAGCTGGCTGGACCGCCTGAGCTGTTGCAGGCGGATAGTTCTTCCTTGGCCAGGCAGTTCTCTGTTCTGGGACTTCGCTGTGACCCGCTGCATTCATGACACAGATCTTTTCCCAGTGCCTCTGAACTGGCATGGTCGATGTTTCGTCCTGCAATTCCGCTTGGTACGCGGTCAGCATAGAGGTCGCGTTCAGAGCCCTGACAGAGAGAGCAACTGCTTTATAAGCACGTTCCGTCATGCTTGACTGGAAACAGTCTGCTTTGGATGGCAATGTCGAATTTGCAGCCGCCGTGTGCTTTAGGTGCAAGTGCACGGCAACTAATGGCTCCATGGGGGGCATTCGGAAAAGTCCTACCTTCTCCATTCCCTCCACATCGAGAGCGGATCCTCCCGGCACGGGCATTTTGTCCCTTCAGGTCACCGCAACTTCCTCCAGGAGCTCTGGAAACACAGGAAGGAGCTGCCATGCTGCCCGTTTCGCTCTCGGCAGCCTCTTGCCCTCGTAGCGAGACTTTACAGTCTCTGCTACCACGGTCGGCCACGGAATGTTTAATTTCTCTGCAGCGCGTTTGCACACATCCTGCAGATCAACACTGAGAAGAGGGGATGGTGCTCCGTCCGCATCTGCCGTGGATCCCGCCGTGGCGAGGAATTGTGCCCGGGAGTGCAGGGGGGAGGAAAGGGGAGTCCTCGAAATCTTCCTCTTCTTCAGAGAGAAGAAAGTCTGATTGTCCCTCTTCCTCGAAATCAAGCGCATCCTCTTCCTCGTCCGTGCTGAGCGCACTGGGCAGAGGGACGCAAACGTCAAGCTGTTCACCCCAGGATAAAGCTGCCGTGGTGGGCAGCTCTACAGGGATGGGTACCTGCGGAGTGGCAGCTGGAACGGGGCTAGGTGACATGAGGGGATCGTGGCCTGACAGGCTAGCTTGGCGTGCTAGCCTGTGACGAAGGCTCTTCATAGTGAAGTGTGCGCAGTGTTCACAGGAACCGGGGTTCCCCTTCAGGAACTCGAGCTGCGTCGAGTCGCTTTGGGAACGCCCTTGCGTGACCGCATTCTGAAGCACGTGTCAAATCCGTCCAATGGAGCCGCGAGACGTCACGAGCAGGGTGACGTAAGCACCAGAAAGCATAAAAGCACATCCGGCCGGGTGTATGTAACCATGGTTCCCCGAGGGAACGAGACGCTGCGTCTCTTTGCCATACTCCCTGCATCCCAGCAGGCGCTACTTCATCGAAGCTGGTTTGCGCCCGGCCGGATGTGCTTTTATGCTTTCTGGTGCTTACGTCACCCTGCTCGTGACGTCTCGCTGCTCCATTGGACGGATTTGACACATGCTTCAGAACGCGGTCACGCAAGGGCGTTCCCAAAGCGACTCGACGCAGCGTCTCGTTCCCTCGGGGAACCATGGTTACATACGTAACCTAGAGACATTCTCGATCACCAATTGGGCATGTTTCAGCCCAAGACATGCAGAGCAGACCTGGTGTGTGTCCTTGCATGAAATTTTGTTCCCACATGAACAAAGTCGCACAGCATCTCCCTCATAAGCCGGGACAGTCTGCATTGCTGCAGCCATCGTAATATCGAACAGTCCTTGCAATCGGCTGGAATGCAAATGGAAGGAGCCAGGCGAAAAATGGCATGGAGGCCAGTTGTTCGTCCAGGAGTTTGTTAAAAGTATACCTAATTCGTAGGCTTCTGGTGTGAAGCGAGAAGAGGTTTTTGAATGTCGTGGTGACGTTGTGTTGTGCTCTTTATACTGAGGGGTGGGGAGGCCACTCCCAGACACAACATCACGTCTTCCAGCCAAATGGGGCTGGCGTAATGTAATAGGGCTTCTAGGAATACGCGGAAGGGGCGTATCCCATAGTGAGACCCCGAAACGTATGCTTGAAAGAGAACGGAGCGCTGCTCGTCGCTTATTTGCATGCACTCAGGTTGTGTTGAAGCATGTCAGTCTGCACCGGAGTTGCGCATATGTGATTGTTCAGTTAACTGCGCGGCCTTTCTTACAGTTGTTATTTTCAGATAAAGAATTTTCAGATCACATTCAAGTCTCTACAAAATTATTTTCCATAGTTATGGGGTCTATCCCATCAGCGGTTGTTGCTATACTGAGAGGTACCCATCCTTTGTCACCGGTTTCTCTTAATTTGGTTGATACTTATGTTGGTAGATTATGTTTTGCCTCTCCATGCAAAAACAAAAGGATAGTCCGTTCATTATTTCAGCAGAATTTTATTACTCTGCCAGCTGTGACTGCTTATTGGAATAATGCATTGGGTAACATCTGCTGGAAAAAAGTGTGGATGCTTCCTCATACTTATTTACTAACTAACAAACTAAAGGAGATTTCCTACAAAATAATTCATTAATAATTCGTTCTATCCTGCAAAGCATTACATGAAAAAAGTATTATTTCCTCCAGTTGCTCTTTTTGTGATGACTGTTGAAACAGTTGTTCATCTTTTTTGGAACTGTCCATTTACAAAAAATTTTGGCAAGATGTTTTAAGTTTCATTAGGAGGAACATTTATAATGAATGTATTCTGTTTTGGAAGGACGTAGTATTGGGTTTTATTGAGTTTGAACAATCTAAAAGGAAACAGTTTTATGTAGTGAACCTGATTTTGCTTCTTGCTAAATTTCACATTCATAGATGCAAATATTCAAACTCCAGACCTCTCTTTCTTGTTTTTATAAAATAATTTGAGCAATACCTTTCATCGATCCAGCTGTCTCAGAACAAAAAAGCTTTAAAAACTTTATCTTTATGTAACTATTTTCCTATCTTTAATGACATGTAAGTCTCAATTTTATTTTTTGAGTTGTAATGTATTAAACACCCCTTTTTTATTTTTTTCTTCTTTATTTGTTTTTACTTATTTTTTTGTTATTATTGTTTTTTATTTTTATGTTGATTGTTGTATTATTTTTTGTGTACTGTTCTTGATTTTTGAGCATTAATAATAATTTAAAAAGATGTTTGAGAGACACCCATGGTGCAAAAGTGATTTGTGAATCTGTAGAGGCAATGGTGGGCACTCTTCAGAGATCATGAGAATTTTGACCAATCAAGAAGAGCTAGTTTGGGCGCCTATCAGCAGGGAGGAAAAAAGGGGCTGCACAAGCATCTTCTGGAGCTGACAGCGGCAATCAATATCTATATTTTCTTTCTTTTTCTGAAATCACTCACTGTTATACTGTACATTTCTTTATAGTTTAAATATTAAATGAGTTTAGCTCTAACCCTGATAAAACTTGACTACCTGTAGCCTTCTAGTAATCCTAACTAAGTTAATTGGTAGAGGTACGGTTAAAGCTAAACTGCAGGACAGTGGCCCTCCAGTACCAAGTTTGCCCATCCCTGCTACAACTTACAAAGAGGCTTTATAAAAGATCGATTAACCCGTTAATTAAATTGATTATTATGAGAGTGTCATATACAAGATCATTAAATATATTTGTTAATATATTTAAATTATTAACAAATGTACAGTATAACAGTGAGTGATTTCAGAAAAATAAATAAAATGTACCTTTATTGGTATTTGCTGCGGTCAGCTCTGGACGATGCTCGCAGCTCGCGAACGATTTTATTATATTATTTCCCCCCTGCTCATTCGGGTGCCAACTGATAGGCACCTAAACTACACTGTAAAGAGATTTCTGTAAATGTTACAGTAGCTGGATATATTACTGTATTTTCATTTAAAGTATTATTACTGTATTGTCAGTATTAGTACTGTTCAGTTTATTTTCATTTTTTACCTGTATAAAACAATCCAATTATGGTACAGCACTGTATAGCATATTTTACAACCCCAACCCCATAAAAATCACAATAACTCATTAGCATTTGTCTTTATAATATTCTTTTTAATTGTTGACCATTTTCTATTTAAAAATACAAATCTTCATCTCTAGCATGCACTAGCTGAAAAAAGGGCATCACCACAGTCCCCTGGGGACTTTGTATCTGTAGCATGGCAAAACAGGCTTTACAGAAATAAAATGCAGTAAAAATTAGTTTGTATTGTTGTGTTCAATTTCAGTAATGTTGGCAAAACTGACAAGCTCTCTGATGAGAAACACCACCAGGGGATTCAGGCTGATGCTTTTCCTTTGCACCCTCTTTCCTGAATTCCATCTGATCTGTGACTCTGAATGGCATTTGGTGCCACCAGGGTTGATTCTCGAAATGAACCTGCAAGCACAAAAAACTTTTCAAATAAGTTTACAGAATTTGCCCCAACTGTCAGACTTTGTGCTGTATGTGCTTTGAGATTAATTAACACTATATACACTATCTGAATGCACCTAAAACGAAGGTGCATAATTGGTTGATAATCCATCACAAATTATTAAAGCTCCATTCCTTATAATGCATTCATGTAGATCAAACAGTAGAGCCAAGTTAAGTCACCATTATTTATATAGCGCTTTTTACAATGCAGAGTGTGTCTGCCTCCCAAACACTGTTAGGTAGGTTATTCCAGAGTTTGGTTGCTAAATAGGAAAAGGATCTGCTGCCCACAGTTGATTTTGATATTCTAGGTATTATTAAATAGCCAGAGTGTTGAGATCGCAGCAGATGTGAAGGACTATAATGCGATAAGATCTCACTCAAATATGGAGGCGCTAAACCATTCAGGGCTTTATAGGAAATTAGCAAGATTTTAAAATCTATACGATGTTTAATAGGGAGCCAGTGAAGTGTTGACAGAACCAGGCTAATATGGTCATACTTCTTGGTTCTAGTAAGAAGTCTACCTGCTGCATTTTGGACCAGCTAGAGTTTGTTTAAGCATGCAGAACAACCACCCAATAAAGCATTACAATAATCTAACCTTGAGGTGATGAATGCATGAATTAACGTTTCTGCATTTGCCATTGAGAGCTTAGTGTTAGATTGTGGAAATAATGGAGTTATTGGTTAATCTTCCAATCAATTCACCATCGATAGCCTTGACTTGGATAGGTGGGGTGCACATTTGTGTAGGGATTTGATATTTGGTTACGATGTCCTGGTGGATGAGATTCAGGGCACCTCCGGAGTCAATCATCGCTGTGAGGTCGAGAGAGAGACTATCAGTTCTTAAGACAACAGGGAGTGTGAATGACTTGTTGCTTAAAAGGGCAAAATGTTCAATATTTACCCGGGGATTCTTTTGAAGCTTGTGGGGGCATCCTAAACTGCGGTGGCCTGATTCACCGCAGTAAAAACACAGTCGTTGATGTCGTCTCCGTTCTCTTTCACGCTCAGATAGTCGGGACGCGTTTATTTGCATGAGTTCCTCAGGGGAAGACATTTCTACAGGGTTGGGTGTGAGATCGTTGGTTCGCCCATCTCTTCCACTTCTCCTTTTAGGAGCTTGTCTCATGAGGTTATCAATCCTGATGGTGAGTGTGACAAAATCGGAGAAGGAGGACTCCTCACCCTTGCATGCATGTTGTGCCTGAAGATCGCCGTTGAGACTTTTGTGAAACATAGCTTTTAAAGCGACATCATTCCATCCACTCTGGGCAGCGAGCGCTCTGAATTCAATGGCAAACTCAGCAGCGGAACGATTACCTTTTGTCAGATTGATGAGCTGAGTCGAAACGTCCTTTCCGCCGTGAGGATATTCAAACACTTCACGGAGATGTTGAATGAAGTACGTCACTGAATTCCTCAGGCGTGAATCCGAGTCCCAAACGGCTGCTGCCCAGTCAATAGCTCTGCCCGTCAACAGCATCATGATGAAAGCGCACTTTTTGCCCTCTGATTCGAATCTCTCTCCTTGATGATCCAGATAAACTTGTACTTGGCGAATGAAGCCCTTGCATTGCTCAGCGGTACCGTCAAATTTGTCAGGAAGAGCGAGACTTACGGTCTTAGGAGTGGGTGGAGGGAGAGATTGAATGTAGTGCGTCAGATGTTCGTTGACGGTCTGCAGCTTGGTGAGTTGTTCCTGATATTTCTGGAGCATTTCAGCTTGGTATGAGAATGCTGCTTGCAGATTCGACACTTCCGCTGGATTCATAGGAGGCGAAGTATTCTGTAACAGAGACGCTGGAGTTTGGTTAGAATTCATGAGTGGAAGTTTATTAAAGGTCAAGGCTTTAAACAGATGTCGATAATCAGGCAGAGGGTCAAAGTCAGAGAAGCAAGCAGATCGTTCGTCGCACACAAGGGCAGAAGCAGAGACAATAGTGGAGAGGCAGGCAATGAGTTCAAACACAAACATCAGTCCTATCAGGCGTCAGAACAAAAGGGGCAGAGTACAAATACCGTGAGTCAAGAAGTCAGGCAGAATCATACACAGGAAACCAATCAGGAACAGAGGAAGAATAACGCTTGGTAAGGCAGGTAAACTGGCAATTCTTCGCAATCAGCACATGGACTGGTCTCAGTTTATATGAAAGTTAAACAGGAAGTGAAAGCAGAGGAAGCAGAGGGAGTGGAGCACGGTCAGTACTCAGGCGATGGCTCCCTCTGCTGGCTTGGCGTTACACGCAGCAGAAGTTGCTTTGGATTAAAGTATCTGGCAAATGCATGAATGTAACTATAATGTAAAATCAAATGTATTTTGGGTTACCTAATTTCAATCAAATTGACAGCTGGCCATATGATGATTCTGCCCCTCATAGTCAGCATCCGTGTTTTTGCTTGGAGAAGTCTCCTGTAACAGACAGAGTCAATTCAGTTCAATTCAATTCAAGTTTATTTGACTATTCATTTAAGAGTCACAACAGCCTTTTAGCGTTATTACACTTTATGGTCTACCGTACAATAACAGAACTTAAAATAAACAACATCCATAACATTTGTTAGCCAAACTGCCTATATATTGGTAGTCCATTCCTCCACAACCCGTTCTGTGGGTAAGTGAAGAGCAGCAGCCAGTGGCTAAAGCCCTGTTCACACGGGATTAGTATTATCGGGGGACCTTGTGTGATTTAAAAATTACCCCCCACATCTGAATTTCGTGAGGCGCATTCGCACGGGATAAGCAAATCCTATGATTTTACTCGAATTTACTGACTTATCTCTCGGATATGATGTCAAGGTATTGTGTAACATCCGCTTCCTTGTTTCTCAACATGGCTGGTAAGAAGAAAACCCGGCATTGGACGTGGGAGGAGACACTGTTTAATTGATATTTGGGGTGAACCACATTACCAAAGGCAATTTGAACAAATGGTGCTCAACCACACCGTTTGGGAAACTATTAACAAAGACCTCGTCCTCGTCTGTCTATACAGGACTTTGGAGATTGGACCAAGTGTAAAGAAAAGTTGGACTACCTGCGAAGAAAGTACCGTGATAGCCTCAAAAGTAACAAAAAGACCGGATCAAACCCCATTAAATGTCCTTATTTTGATGAACTGGACACTATTCTCGGTAAGATTGATCAACATTTCCCTTCTATCGTTAGCTAACATATGCTACAGTAATTGCCAGTTTAGCAGCAACATAACGTTCCAGCGGCTAACGTAAGTCACAGTAATGTTAACGTTATGCAAACATATACGGGGAAGTCATGGCCTAATGGTTAGAGAGTCGGACTCGTAACTCAAAGGTTGAGGGTTCAAGTCTCGTACCAGCAGGGATTGTAGGTGGAGGGAGTGAATGTACAGCGCTCTCTCCCACCTTCAATACCATGACTGAGGTGCCCTTGAGCAAGGCACCGAACCCCCAACTGCTATAACTGCTAAATAAATGGCTGCCCACTGCTCCCGGTGTGTGTGTGTTCACTGCTGTGTGTGTGCACTTTGGATGGATTAAATGCAGAGCACTAATTCCAAGTTTGGGTCACCAAACTTGGCCACATGTCACGTCACTTTCACATATGATACAGTAATAGCCAGTTTAGCCACAGTGTACAGCGGCTAATGTACAGTTATATTAACTTTAGTAATGCTGCACAATTTAGGCAACCACGTGCCAATTGTTGCACGGTAGCTTTACTTTAGTTTTCTATTGTGTTTTAACAGGTTGCCGACCTATGAACAACCCCGGAGATGGATAACGAGGGGAGTTCAGATGAGGAATCTGACTGTGGTGAGTAGCCTACACTGGCCTGTACACTGCACAATACTTTAATGCTATATTGTGTTGTTAATTTATATGTTGACATTATATCTTCTCTATGTTTATATAAAGAAATAAGTCAAAAGTATTACTAGTAAATTCTTACTGAGTGAACCTGCTCGATTTCCTTTTGTATTCAGTAGGTTCATCTGAGAGCCCTGAGGATCACAACACCTCCAGGGAAGATTATGCAGAGGATGAGGCATCCAGTCAAAGCTCAGCCTCCAAAGAACCAACACCCCCTCCTCCTCCTCCTGCTGAACCCAAGCCACAAGGTGGGCTCTCATGTTGGTAAACTTTTCAATAAGGTACACAAATGTAGGTAGTTACTGAGGAGCGAAAGGATGATATGGTTAGCTGTAGATGAGACTACAATCCGTCAATGTTTTGTGAATGTAACTTTTGGCACCACTTGTTTTGACTACATAAGTGTGTCAGAGGCAACAACACTACCACACATAAGGCACCCAAGTTCAGCTGAGTGATGCACAGGTAATGAGCAGGTAATTGTATTGGAGCTCTCATAACTTGTATTGTTATTCTCAATTACAGTGATGCTTTGTTGTGTGTGCACGTTCATGTATGAAATGAATAGGCTCTGAAACAAGGCTTGTCTGGTTGATGTTGTGGTAGACGGCAATAAACCTGCATTTGCAAAATCCCAGGACAGTCTCCCTCACCCTGCTTGGGAGTAGCCTACCACCATAACAGCATAATACAAAGACCACACAACACAGCATCACTTTAATTGAGAATAAAAATAAAATGAATTATGAGAGTTCAAAAATGTCCTTTTATTAACAGATGCATCATTCAACTGAACTTTGGAACGTTGCATGGGGTAGTGACACTGTCAGGGACACAGATGTAACCAAAACAAGTGTCCCAAAGATATATTCACAAACCATTAATTGACCATTACATAGTTCTTACCAAAGATATTGAAATTTAATTTAATCACTGTAGCATTGAATGTTCCCGGTATTTAAGGGTTTTACCATCTGAATTTGCTGAAATAAATGTTTTGTTTTTGCAGCACATCGTCCGAAGAAAGGGACGAAAAACCCAGATAAGGGAGGCAATGAACAAGGGTCTGGACCGTCTCCTGCAAAACGAGAACACCCATGACTTCGACAGGGAGCGGTTTGAATGGGAGAAAGAGATGGAGAGAAACAGAATGGAGATGGAAAGGAAACGTCTTGATTTTGAAATGAAGAAGATGGAAGCTGATGAGCTGAAAAGAGCAGAAGAAAACAGGGCGTTAATGCTCCAGTTGTTTCAGTGCTTTAGTCCCACCATTCACCTTTTTCGGCCCTTATTACTACCCTTATACACCACCTCCCCAACACCTATCAGCTGAGAGCATGGACTATCCATCTACAGTCCTTGGACCCCCTGCCCCAGCAATCATATCAAGTGCACTACTACAATGACCCATCCAACTAGCGTTTTGTGCCGTACCATCTTGCAGGAAAGCATTATTTGTTCTTAGGCCTTTTAGATTTAGTGTTTACATGCAAGACAGAAGGTCTGGCAGTTCACTGTTTTATTTATTTCAATTTGCTTTGATTTATGTTTGGTTTCGGTGCATCCCTACAGAAAGCAGTATTTTGCACATTCTATGTAGGTGTAAGAATCCACCCGCCGGCCCAAAAAGTGGAGTCTAGTGGCATGGGCGAAGGTATAATGCATGAAGGTCTTTTACTTGCACTTCTGCAAAGTTCACTTAATTTATCAGGATTTAGTTTCAATTTTAGTCTAGCTCCGTGTTTAATCTGACTCCAATTTCAAGTGATCATTAAATTTAGATTGTATTCCTCATTAAGAACTGATCACAAATATCGATTATGTATTAATTTAAATATTTGATTATTCCGAACATCTGTACTTTCAATTATTCATTCATTAGGGACCCGGTATCGCACAGAGAACTTATGCCAGCTGAACTCGTCAGTTCTGATCTTAGACTGAGGGTGCAGGGTAAATATCTACCTTTAAGTTTGCCGCGTTCAGCTTTCTCCAACAAAAAACATAGTTTTTGTATATTTACGAAAACTGCAAATTACTAAGGCAGTGATAGTCAGAAATCAAAAAGGTCTCAAATTATGTGCCCCATGCTCCATTCATTGAGCCTTCTGTATGATCTATCCTGAACACAGATTTGCGGTAATACCAGACTCCACTTTAATCTACAAGAAATAATTTCAGAGTAAGTCAGAATAAAATCAAATGTAACAATTTATTATCAGTCAGGAAAATATGCATTATTCCAATTACATTGTCAATTCAAAGATATCAAATCAATACAAAACATTGAATTCTCAAAGATGAATCTAAGAGTAAAAAGTGCATACCTGACCTTGGAAAATACCAGTGGCGGGCCGTGCATTTTACACCTAGGCCTTCAGTGGCATCTTACATGAATTAATCCATCTCTTCATACCATCATAGTGATGCCACGGCTATAGAAACTATAAATATTACACAGTAACGCAGTATAACAGGGCACTACATAACAGACAGGTATCTTACTGTATGTAGCGAGAATGAATGCCATTACTAAAGAAAGAAACCCAATTAACAATAAACAAATGTGTAACAAACACATCATCTGTAGCTGAAGCATTAACCTAACAAAATGACACAAATACAGTCCATCCGATGTTCTTACAGACATTTATTCACCCAAACGCATTTATACCTTACAGATAGCATTAGTATAAAACAAATAAGGGGATTACATGTGTTTTAAAATTGACCTAACAATTTAATGTTCTCTTACTGCTATATTTCGTCTTCACGTGTCTCCCACCGGTCTGTCAGCGCACTGCAGGAGGAAAATACTGGTTAGCACAGCTTTACTAGGAAAGTGAGCAAGTAACATTAAAATAATTCATTCAAGACGATGAAGAAAAGTGTATACATGTGTTTTAACGTACGTCTGTGACTCTCATCTCCCCGCTGGTCTGCCTCTGCCAGCGGTGCTGCGGCCGGAGGAAAAGACCGGTTAATACAGCTCCACTCGGGAAACTGAGATATTCTTACGGAAACTTAAACCTGGCTTTATATCGCGCAAATAACTTCAGCATACAACGCATCAAGCGATAAAAGAGTCAAAAATGTAAATTAATCTACCATACTCTAGTGGTTTTTCATCTTCACGAGTCTTTCACAGAGCCAGTGCCGAGGAGGTGTGTGGTTGTTTTCCGCAGTCATTAGGACTACTGTTTTTAGATTTCCTAAATATAGTAGGCAAATATTTTTTCAAAATGCACTGAAAATCTAAACCTGAGGAACAGTAATAAAAGTTTTACTAAGTTTTAATAAAATTATTTACAGTGATGCTGTTTGCTAGCTAGTATGCTGACCATCCAATCAAAGGACGAGAAAATGCTGACGTTATCGTTAGCCAGCTAAATGGCCCTAATGTTGCCAACTCGAAATCTGATTGGTTAAAGCAACGGTTTCATTGTTTAAGCTAACAGACGCCTGCACTGTTGATTCTGAAGGCCTTAAGGCAGATTTCTTTGACCCTGGCAACACGATTGCTGAAATATGATTGGATAAAAGCTCTAATATAAACATACACTGCTGGAAGCAGTGCAACCAAGAGAAAAGCTATTGAAGAGAATAGACTATTGGAAATAATTTAATACACATTCATGGAAAAATATATTAAAACTAAATCAGTGATTCTCATAGTGTTTAGGCCAGCAGAGAAGGCTTTGCTGGCCCTGACGGCCCACCACTGGAAAATACATAGTATGGAGTGCAGAGACACACACCACACCCAGTAGTTGTTGTGTTTCTCAAATAAAGAGACTGTTTCTCGTGAACTCTTGCTGACTTTTAATGACAATTGTTACCACCTTATTTCACAGCTTCCCCCTGTTCCTCTACATCAGGGATCCTCAAATCTGGCCCACGAGATCTACTTTCCTGCAGAGTTTAGCTCTAACCCTAATCAAACACACCTGAGCATGCTAATCAATGTCTTCAGGATCATTGGAAAATCACAGGTAGGTGAGTTTGATCAGGGTTGGAGCTAAACTCTGCAGCGCATTGGCCCTCCAGGGCAAGATTTGAGGAACCCTGCCCTACATCGTACCCTCTTACATCATTCATCACATACTGCCCTCTAGTGGTCACAATAACAATCACATATTAAATAGTACAGTAGTGTTTTGCCACTTCGCTTATATACCCAGACCAGAACAAAGAAATCTTCAAATCAGTTGTAAAAACATAAAAGACCTTTTGGTTTGTTAGGGTCTCGTAACCCAAAAGGTCACACACCTAGTTTTGGGGATGAAAACAAATGGTTATCAAAGATCTTTATTGGAGCATCTCCCACATGAGAAGAACAGGTTTTGTTTTCATTATTCTTGCCTGTTCTGTTGATGCAAGAGTGAAACCACCTTACCAGTCGCACCTGAAGTATTTATATTGACCATACATAAAACAGCTTGAAACAATAGATTTGTGAAATTTGCATGACTGACTGAGACCTGAGGGGAAGGAGAGGGTGTGAGGAGTCAGGAACTCAGCATGGGGGGGAAGAGATGAGATGGGGCCAGTTGTTGTTCTGTGCTTTTTCTTGTAGATCCTCTCTCCAGATTAGTGAGTATTATTCTTTTATTACAGGATAGGAATCTTGAATTCAGTTTTGGTAAAATCAATCCTTACATAGGGAAAGAGGTAAAGAAAAAAACTTGAGACTCAACTTTGGCTGGACAAATTCTGAATGTGCCTTTTTTATTTTAGGAAAGCAATATTTGCACATTTATTTTTTATTTTGTAACAAAATGCTTTATTTTATATCCAAACTGTGAAAAAAGTTATATTTTATAACAATTGTATATTTGATATCCAAACACTGGAAAATTTTTTAAAAAAAGTTGAAACTGTGAATTTACAAGTTCAGAAATGAAGGATGCTCTGGACTGCAAATAAATAAATGTTTGATTTAAATTTCACGTGGGTCTTGACTGCATACTTTGGGTATGAACTTCCAAGGCTTCTCTGCACTTTACTGATTTGTGTGAATATGAGCTACCAAGACCTCCCCCGATGCGCTCTGCTGGGGAGAGAGCAGGTACATCTTGCTGCTCTGGCCCTGCCTCTGGCTGATCCAACACATCTTCCTGTGGTTCCTGGTAAGCAACTTTCTACATTTCACAGAAGTTGTGCAACACTACACAAGCAGACATAACATACTTCACATTTTGGGTTTGACAGTCATTTTTTTTCATAACACATTGCCAGCGGCCTTTGAGGTGACCAAATGCGTGTTCAACGTGGATACGAGCACGGCTCAAGGAGGCGTTGTAGGCTGCCCTGGGCCCCCTTGTTGTACCTTCCGGGAATGGCTTCATTATGTTGCTAGTCAAGCTGTAGGCAGAATCAGCCACTATCAGGACAGGTATGTCGCCCCCTTGGATGTTCCTGCTGAATGGAGGGAAAAAGGTACCATCCTCCAGCTTCCGGCACAGACGGGAACACTCAAAAATATATACATCGTGGCATTTCCCAGGCCAGCCAACATTGAAATCAAGGAAGCAGTAAGTGTGGTCTACAAGTCCTTGAAGAAGAACACTGTACCATAATTTTCTGTTATAGTAGTCGGTGGGATAGCTCGCTGGGGAAGGATTGGAATGTGAGTGACATCCAAAGCTCCAGCACACATGGGGAATCCTGTCTTCCTCTCAAATCCTGTGATGATGGCTTGGACTTCAGGGACAGTTTTTGGCCTCTTCACAAAAACCCTCCTGAGTTTGCTCAGTGCCTCACACACCTCCCAGAAGATGTTACAGGTGGTCCTGGTTCCAATACCAAACAGATTGGCAACATTGTGGAACTCAACATTACTGGCAAGCTTGTAGATGGTAACACTGCTACCCTCTTCTCTAGAGGTACTGGATCCAACATGTTGGTAATTTGGGGGTTGATGTATGGGTGCAGCTGGTCACAAAGGACATTGAAGGTCTCTTTGGGCATTCTGAAGTTTAGGTACCAATCATTCTCTTGAAAATTCTGGAGCACCTCTGTTTCCCAGAAGGAAGGGCCTCGCTCCCGTGGTGTTCTCATTGTACCATGAATTTACTATAAAAGAGAGAAGGCAGTCAGTACACATTGTCAGTTTACAGTTTTAATATTCAACACAGACATTCAATTAATTAAAATCAGGGGAAGACCTACATTTATTACAAATTGAGGTACCTAAACTACAGAAAACGTTTCACATGAGAACAGTGATGTCCTAAGTATAAAGAAATTTAAGGATGACATTTTGATTTGAACATTAGTTAATAACTAAACCCAGCACTGACTGACTACACTGCATAACTTTACAAGAAGCCCACCAAAAAACACAATTGCCAATATTGCTTGCATTTGTGTAGCACATTTTTACTAAATATATTTACTGTAGTGTGTATTCTTCACTGTGTCTTTACAGCTTACACATGGGCTAGTAAGATTGAGATCAATTTTTTAAAAATAATTATTGTTAGGCTATTATCATCAAAATGTATCATTGCTGAATAAATAAACAAAAATACTTAAAAACTATAGCCACATAAAGTACTATTCAAATTATATTTCTTGTAGCCATGTGGTAAATGTTTTCACGGGGTGACTAGATGGCATTGTGTCCTTTTGGCGTATCCCCTGGTTGAGAGTCTATGGTGATGGATACAATTTGTTTTGATTCATCCGGATGTAGCACGTGACCTACAATCTAAACATAAACCACTTTCTAATGCCTTGGACCAGATCAGAAGACTACGTTCGCTCTTGAGCCAGCGTTGCAACAAGACAAGAGAAATAATCACAGAAGACAGGGTTATAGCTGAAAAGGTAAGTATTTTTCTTTTGTATTTCTTTGTATTAATTGTTTACATTTTCATACGACTTTACGCAAATCCCTTATTGTGTGTGACTCAAAGTTTGCCCCTTGGTCACTATGTAGTTTCTCCGGAAACCCATAGTGCATCAAGAAATTGTCCCACAGGCTCTTAGCAACGGTTTGGGCAGTTTGGTTTCGAGTTGGTATTGCAACGGCATACTTTGTAAAGTGGTCCGTGATAACCAGTATGTTTTTGATGTTGCTTTGGTCTGGCTCCAGGGACAGAAAATCTATGCATACCAACTCTAAGGGCCTGCTAGTTTGGATGTTTACTAAAGGAGCTGCTCTTTCCTGGGGTGTTTTTCTACGGACACAGCGCTCACATGTTTTGACCCTTTCTTACACTGCCTGTGACATTTTCGGACCTGATGAGATCCAGGGTCCTGTCGATACCTAGATGACCCATATCATCATGAAGGCTCCTTAACACCATGTCTCTCAATGTGGTGGGGCAGTGCCAACAGATAGCAAGAGGCTCCACGCTCCTGTCTCCTCCTGTAGAGCACTCCACTTCTCAGCTCGAGATGGTTCCATTCTTTAGACCACAAACTCATGGTAGGTGGCTGGTCTCTCAGGTTACAAGGTTTCATGCCTTTCTCCAACCCTTCAATAACAATCCTTATTTCTGGATCTTTTCTCTGCAGTTCTGCCAAGGAAGCTTCTGAGAGGCGAGGAAGATCTGGAAGACCATGTTTATCTTCATGTTGGAACTCATTTGGCAGAGCGTCCTCATGGTGAGTAAGGGATTCAACCAAGGTAAGTGAGGAGTGAGAGGGAGTAGGATTTTCAGAAGACCTCACCACCTGATGCTTTTCACAGATCGCCTTTGTTGTGTCTGCCATGAGAACAGATGACTCAGCTCCAGGCCCCATGAGATGGTGTAGTGTGAACTGTTTAATCCTTTCTCTCTCCTTTTGTGAGACCAGGTCATCTAGAGGCTCACCATGCGGTTGTCGAGAAAGCCCATCAGCATCTTGATTTTGGCTACCTGCTCTGTACTGTAGCTTAAAGTTGAAAGTTGACAAGCTGGACAGCCAGCGGTAACTAGTGGAATCAAACTTTGCTGAGGTTAGAATATACGTTAAGGGATTGCTATCCGTTATGACGGTAAATTCTGCACCATAGAGGTAGCCGTTAAATTTGGAAGTAACTGCCCATTTTAGTGCCAACAACTCTAGTTTGTGCGCGGGGTATTTACTTTCACCCTTGGTCAATCCTCTGCTGGCAAAGGCTATGACTCGCATCTGCCCCTCTTGCTCCTGTTATAAAGCTGCACCGAGCCCGGTGGTACTGGCATCGGTGTGAAGCACATAGGAAACTTGGGGTTAACAAAGCGAGGCCAATTCTTTAAGGCCTCAACCTTTGCCGGATCAGTCTCTACCCCATCTTGTGAGACTATATGACCCAGATGCCTCACTGACGTCTGAAAGAACCGACATTTCTCGGGTGACAATTTCAGCCCATACTCCTTCAGTCGGTTGAGAACTTGCTTGGTAACCATGGAAGCTTGACTGAAAGTTATCCTTATTTTCTTTAGCACACTTGCTGTAAAGCACATCTAAAGAATTGGTCCCAACTAGGATCTGGGAAAGACTTGTTAAATCTGGCACCACTAGGGCCAGGGTGGGGACTTCAACTTCAGTTCCTATGAATGCCTTGGGGAATTTCAGGGTTAACTCAATGTATCCCAAATACGGCACAGCCTGTCTGTTAGCTCCTTCTACCTCCAGCAAGTTTTCCAAAGGCTTCGAGTATGACAAATTTGATTCATAAAATGACTGAGGAATTGTGGTCACCTGTGTCTAAAAGGCAATCTACTTCTCTCTCTTCAATGGTGAACCTGGCTGTGACGAGTGGGGGTGGGGCCGAGAGCCATGGGAACGGAGCGAGGCCAGTGGAGTAATTGATAATGAGCGACAACCTGCACCTCTCACCGGTCTCGAGTCTTACGGAGGAGCTCCGGAAGGATAAAAGGGAGGAGTGACGACAGAGAGTTTCGGCGCGAAAGAGGCCCAGGCCTGGAGTTTATTTTGTGTTTTGTGTGCGGCAGTCGTCCGCGAGGGGCTGCCACTTTACTTTAATTTTGTGTTTGTTTATTTTATTAAAGTTTGGTTTAAATGTTCGCCGGTTCCCGCCTCCTTCTTCCCGAACTACGAACTGTGTTACACTGGCTGTTTATTTTATCCCCACTAGCCCCTTTGGCAAGTGTTTCAAAGGCGGTACACCATGGCTGCGCACATCAGATATCTGTTTGTAACATTCAGGGTGACAGTCTGAACGTCTGGTCTCCATATGCCCCACTACAGAGACCCTTTTCAGTTTAAAGGCAGGGCAGGCCTTCCATGCATAGAGTCCTATTGGCTTTGTTGCTCTCTTAACTTAAGTCGCTTCTCCTGGACTTTGGATGGATTTGCAGCGTTCTCGCAATTGATGGCCAGGTGCCCATCTTCTCCGCACCGGAAACAGTACCAGGGTCGTGGTTAACTCTTGTTAACTCTCAGCTGGCCCGTCCTGGGACTCCTGTCTGTTTCTGTTTCAAGTGGTCTCTGCGTGTTAGAAGTTTGAGGCAACTTACGAGCAGCACTTTGAGTTTGCAGCTCCGCAACCTGACGTTGCAGCCTAGCTATTTCCGACTCTTCTGCATGGTCTTGTTTCAGTCCCTGGGTGACAGATGCTTTCACTACGGCTACTTGGGTGCATAATTCTTCCACCATCTTCTTTAAAGCGGTCAACTCAGCCTTTTCAGAATGACTCTTTGGACTCTTCTGATCAGGAGACTGCTTTAAGGCAGTAACTTGAGCTTGGATTTCCACAATTTGTTTCTTAAAGAGACTGGTTTCAGAACTATCAGATTTGAGCACATCACTTGAACAGACTGACACTTGGTTAAAGACTGTCCGTGACTTGGGGTAGGCATTATGGGGCTTTGTCATCCCAAGATGCTTTCTCATCCATTCCTCTTTAGAGGCGTGTTTGTCTTCTTGGGATCGAATAAGCACTGCTAATTCAGCAAAAGTGGGTGGTTGGATTTCTCTTTTTTCAAGCTGAAGGTCAGCAATGAGACAGTTGTCCCAACATCCTCTGCAGAATTGTTTCAAAAGCTAACGATCACGTTCACTTTCTGCTATGCCACCTCGCCTGATTGCTGCACTCAAAATGACATGTAAGTGGTGCAGATAGTCTAATGGTTTCTCACTCTGATTTTGTAGAGTGCCCATGAGTTTGGCCAACAACTTGTCTCCGTCCTCGACAAAACCATATACGGACTCTAACAGCTCAAGATACACAGCAGGTAGGGCTGGAGGGCGCACATGTTTTACAATGTCGGCAACTGGAGGTAAGACACTGTCAAGGATTCGTGTTCTGTGCAAGTCAGAGATGGAAGGATCATTTAACAAGAAGTCTACACTTGCACGCCAGGTGTCGAAATCTGGTTAGTTGGGGGGACGAGGAGACCTCCCTGAGAAAACTCTCAGAAGGACTGAGGTTTGCTGTGACAGGGTAGCTTCGCTTGTTTTCACTATGTGTTCAACCACTATTCTCTGGACACCAGGTAGGTCCACAATATTTGTGGGGAAAGCAGGGCAGCTTGTCACAGTAATATCATCAGTGGTGGTTTCTGGAGAAGGGGGAGACACAAATGTAGTTTTATACTTGGTTGGGTTTTTAGGTTCTGAGCTTTGCGTTTCTGTCACTTTTAAATGAGTCAGGTTGGGAGCCCGGGAGCTACTTTTTGGTGGTGGGACGATGGCCTCTGGGAGTCACTGCTAGAGCCATGGCAGCCCACATGTTGAGATTCTGCTGGATCTTGATTTACAGAATGGGTTTCTCTGAGTTTCTCCAATTCCTCTTGAAGCACACTTTGGAAAGGCCTTCCACTCTCTTTGGCAATGGCCTTCAATTCATCAAGATACCCTACAGTGGCAGAGCAGTTTGAGTGTAGACAGTAGCTAAGGCACGCACTTGGAAGGTAACACTTGGGTCAGAGAGACTCCCCAAAGTAAAGGGTAAGAAAGGGCACAAATTTTGGATTGATGAGTTTTGGTTATATTCTATGATGACACTTCTGTGAAACTCTGAAGCTGGGTCATCAATGATAATATTACAGCTAATCAAACCATATCTCTGCAGGTACATTTCCAGCTCATTGTCTACTTCAGTTAACGTAAGGCCTCCGACTATGAGCGCTACGTTAACATTTTCCCGCTTGAAATGGTTGAAATTTGGAACGGTTGAAAGTTTCAATAACTTATTTCTCTTGTTTTACTAATTTCCCTTCTCTGTTTCTTTAACAGTTACCCTTGCTGCAAAAAATTGCTCCTGGCTGGCTCGCCAACTTTTATGTTGCACGTAACCTACAATCTAAACATAAACCACTTTCTAATGCCTTGGACCAGATCAGAAGACTATGTTCGCTCTTGAGCCAGCGTTGCAGCAAGACAAGGGAAATAATCACAGAAGACAGGGTTATACTTGAAAAGGTAAGTATTTTTCTTTTGTATTAATTGTTTGCGTTGGGAAAAGACAACAAGGAAAAATGACAGCTTCAAAAAAGAAAAATTCACAAAAGAACCCCTTTTTAATTAACTTATAAAAATAAAGCAGTTTTTACTCAGATAATGACTCTTTGTGTGTTATTTAGTTCTGTAGTTATTTATATTTATATTATATTTAAACTTAAAATTAGTTATTCAGCTCTTTAGTTATTCTGTTAGTTCTTTTCTTAGTTCTGGTACTTTCTTAGTTCTTAGTTATTTACTCAGTTTAATTTCTAGCTTGGTTTGGTTTATAGCTATCTTTAATCAATCGTGTTCCTTTTTCACATAAATGGTACAACCAGTTAACTCTTAAAACCCAAATTACAGTTATAGGACTCAATAACCTTTGTGTTCTCTTTTTCCAGAACAATAGGGCCTTTCGCACCGCAGGAACCTTTTCATAGTACCAGAACTAATTGTGGAACTACCCTCTTTTTGGCATTTTCGCACCGCCGGAACTGGGAGCGATTTTAGCATCGGACTGCTATTTCGAGAACCAAATTAGCTCCTACTCTGGAGCAGGGTCTAACCAGCACAACTGGTACTACCCGTGACGTAAGTAGACATTGATTGGCCAAATGCGTACGAGAACGCACTCACCCGCCATGATTTAAAATGACGTGTAAACATGCTGTAAACATTGAGTCAACTTATTTTGCAAGTATGGAGAACAGCGATAGATGGATGGACGCTGAAGTGCAGGCACCTGTAGCAAATGTAGCACTGCCAGTTGTCGTTGGAGATTCTTAGTCCTCCTTTCCGTTCTTTCAATCGCTTTACATATACGTCGACATTCCATGTCCATTATTGTGAAACCCGCGAGACACAACAAAAACACAGCTCCGATCACAGTGTCCTCCATCCTCCTGTTGTTAATGTTGTTCTTCTTTGTTTCCGTTGTTGAACGCCACGCACAAATGACGTCGCTGTCGACCGGTTCCTAGTACACACTCTCAGTGCGAATGCAACCCTTTAAATGGTACTGGGAAATAGTTTGCGCAAAATCGTCCCAGTACTTTAGTACTGTCCATTTAGTACTGGAACTAAAGCGGTGCGAAAGGCCCTGATTTCAATAAAAGATGGGGGGGGGGGGCCTTGTCTTGTCAAACAATGAATTCCCATTTAACAACATTAACATTTCAGATGATCACTTTCAACACAATACATGTTTTAAAATGCATCAATACACATTTCCCAACACTTATTTCGTTTTTTTAACACATTTCTTTAACAGAAATATACCTATATTAATGAAGAATAACATCTTAGAATGACGTATGTGCACTTTAACTCGTTTAACCCTTGGAGTTAATGCAAACGCAATTAATTTCCTGCTAGCGATGTTTTAACTATGAATTTCAATTATTAATCTAGTATTTCTCACTTACTTTCTTAACTTTAGAACTGCAACTGACACACATCACTGCTCCAGTGGGACTATTCTATTAATAGAAAAAAGAAGCCTAAGCCTACAATGACAATAAGCAACAGTAAAACATAAATCAAGTTGAATCAAATTGATTGTGAAAGTCGTTTCAACTTAAACTGACTTAGGAAGTCGTTTGTTGCCATGACTTTTTGATCATATTATTACCTGTAACATGTCTGTGCCGTACCCAAATCAAGAATTAATGACCATTTCTACAGCCATTGCAAAGATACAGCAGAGAAAGATCGAGAGCGTCTATTTACCTCAGCAGCATCCTCGCATCAGCAGCATTCTCGCATCTGCAGTGCTTATTTTGATCGTTAACGTTAGATCTTTCCTATTCTTGGAACAAAATGAATGCTTAAGGTTGATTCAGTATTACTCGTAATGAAAAAAAAATCCCACACACAACATCAGCAATAGAACAATGACAATATTAAACATAAAACTTTTATTAACAGAACAAATAAGACATACCTCGCATTGTAACAAATAAATAAAGTTTTTTTAATGTTCCCCTTACTTCAAATGAATGCTTAGTTTGTGTCCTGGCATTGCCAGGTGTGATATCATGTAGCCAAGCGACCTCTTGTGGTCATATGAGGTAGAGCAAGAAATTAGAAAGTGACCTCATCAGTATAAGACTATATAATTAGTGATGTCATCAAAAAGAGACTGAATCAGAGGCAGAGATCGTTCATGTTATGCGCTGTAAGGAATTTAACTCATTAATTCTTGATAAGGGAATTAATCATTAATTTTATTTCTAGCTCAGGTCTTGCAAGGACTCGGATCTGAAAATTCGAGGTCCACCTGATTAAAACTGATTTCAAATTTGATAGTTTACACTCTATCAGCTACTCGGCCAGCGAGACGTTAATGTCAGTGTATATTACCAATTTGACTATATGTATTTTCCCTGGCCACGGGCTAATACGTTCTTTGATAATCTGTAAGCTCTTAGAGAGGTAACGTGATCTTTGGCAAAGGTTTTGACTTTAAAGTTATATGACACCAGACAATGATTCTTTATAAATGAAACACAAATTTTATTGGCTATTCTAGATTACATCAAAACTAAGCTAAAATACACACACACACACACATATACAGTTCAGAAGTGAGTTAGCGGAGTTGCATGAAGTTTCAAAGTTCTAACTCGTTTTTACGAGTGGTTTTAAATTCAGCCTGAGAGAATTCACAAAGCAGATATTTTCTGATCTTGACTGCTTAACTCAATTCACCAGCGTCAGTTCAGCAGATAGAAGATTTTGTTTGTACTTGCGTTTTGCTTTGGTAACACGAAGCTTCACTTTTATCACATGCGGACACCATCTATAAAAGTCTTGTTAATACTTCTGTAAAGTTTCTTAAATGCAAGTATTGTACATACTATTAAAGTTTACTTCATTTCAACATTCTGCATTTGTCGTGCCCATTCGTTCAAGATTAAACTTCACATATTACACACATTTTAATAACCTTATTTCCTAAAAAGGGTAATAAACACTGATTAAAGTTGTACCGATTACATGAAACATGTCAAGCATATATATAAGACATACAACATATTATTTGTGAATCTGGTTGACTTCTTGTAAGTTTCGCGTCCCTTTTTTGGAATGCAAGGGGGAAAGGGGAGGTGTCCTGAGGTCATGCCCATGTCACGAGTTGTGTGTGTCTGCCATTCTTCTGCTGGACAAGGAGCTCTTAATCTGTCGCTTTCTGTTTATCAGATTTAGCAATTTATGTGTTAAATGGTCATGGGTATCACGCATCTGGTCCTTGAAAGCCCGTAAAACAAAAATAGTTTGTATCCTAGTTTGAGTTAGGGTTTAAGAACTGTTTTTATTTGAGTCTCTTGAGACGATAAGCTAGATAGTACAGGAACTGCTTCAACACTTCACTGACCCTGCATGAGTTTTACGACTACATCTGGCTGCATAGGGGCTCCTCAGTTTTTTTCAATGGAATGTGATTGTTTCATGTGTGACTCAATAGTGTAAGTGGGTCCGTTCGAAGACAGAGATCCTACAGCGCATTCATTAATCCAAAGACATCCTCCGTTCAAAGTTATTAATAAGGCATTCCCTGTAAGTCATCTTGTTTGTCATTACTCATGAATGTGTTCAGTGCATTTTGTGTAGTTAGAGATGCCTATTTGATGTTATTTAGAATGGCATGTTTATGCTTGCTGATACGGTGTATATTTTCTCATCTTTCACATGTGATATTATTTTATAAGTTAATATATTTTTGAAAGTATAGTGAATTCATTGGTTGAGTTGAATAATCACTATAAGAATTGGTTATGCTCATATGTAATATAGAGAACTGTTATAGAATATGCAACTTATCAGTGTATGTATTTGTATTTTCAGTTTCACACCATTCATGTGATAAAGTTACACTCTCAAAATCACCTCGTGGTTCCGGGAGTTATTGTGTGAAGGTGTTCAACTTGCTGGACAATTGAATGTGGGTTCAACGAGGCCAATACAGTGAAAAGGGAGCTATCAGCAAGAATCTGGATGTCCGTGCTGGATTGTGAGCAATGACGCCCATGCAAACATGACACCAACAGTAAGGTTCCTTAGTTGACGTGAATACCTCATGCTCATCACATCTACCAGATACTTTAAAGTCAGCCAATGAATATGGAGCATTCAGAGCTAGAAGTGCGGTCTGTTGCCTCCTGTTCAGCTAAGACTTCTCATTCAGCAAGGTCAAACCGCTCCACTAGGTCACCCACAAGTTCAAACGTCAGTATGGTGGAAGCTAAGGCACGTGTGGAAGCTGAGGCTGCTTTGGCTCGAGCTTCATTTTCAAATAAAGAAATAGAAATCAAAACTGAGAAGGCCCGCTTAGAAGCCCCTTTAAATGCATTGGAGAGAGAGAGAAGCAGAAGCGGCACTAGCCAAAGCTGTTGTAATGGAAGCTGCAGCTGCACACTTAGAGTCGGGAAGTAAACACATCCCTCAGTTCCTCCCAGAGCAGAGTACATGACACAGTGCTAGTAGTTGGAGCATGCATTTACCCAGAGACAATCAAGCACATAATGTCAGCATGCCACAAGCAGAGTCACCTAACTTATCTGTAGATAAGGGGATAGAAAATAAGTCATCACCACAGATTCTTCCAAAGCCCACTGTTCCCACAGAAAATTCACATGCCAATCACCCTAATGCCCTCAACCACTCATCATGTAATGCTGTGCCTAGTTATGCTGGCATAACCAACCAACCAAGTCATTACCCAGTCCGTTCTGGTGATAACTCCTCAGCAGACTTGGCGAAATATTTAGCAAGAATCCAACTGGTGTCATCAGGCCTAACAAGATTTGATGATAGACCAGAAAATTATCTAGCATGGAAATCATCATTCCTTAGTACCGTTGAAGCATTGGATCTTACGGCAGGGGAGGAGATGGATCTGCTAATTAAATGGCTATGTCCAGATTCAGCACAGCATGCTCGCCATATTAAGTCAGTAAACGTGAGGAACCCCGCTTATGGGTTATATTTAATATGGCAGAGGCTAGAAGAAATGTATTGGTCACCAGAAGCAATAGAGGGAGCTCTGTTTGGAAAACTGGAAACATTTCCCAAAATTGCTCCTAAAGAACACCAAGGGCTTATGGAATTAAGTGATTTGCTCTCTGAAATAGAATTTGCAAAGCAAGAAGTATACCTGCCGGGGCTGTCATATCTTGATACGGCTTGGGGAGTGAACCCCATAGTAGAGAAGCTTCCGTATGGACTCCAAGAGAAGTGGATGATGGAAGGCTCTCATTACAAGCAGGAACACAGAGTTGCCTTTCCGCCCTTTTCTTTCTTTGCAGAGTTTCTGCGCTGACAAGCTAAAGCTCGCAATGACCCCAGTTTTCATATCACGTCATTCTCTCTGCCAGTATACAAAAGGGACAAGTTTAGTGAGAGCCAAAGCTATGCTCGTAAAGCAATCTCTGTGCAAAAAACAGATGTCACACTCACTCCTAAGCCTTCCCCCACTGCTGAAGATCCAGATAAGCAATGCCCTGTACACCGCAAACCCCACCCTCTACAAAGGTGCAGAGGCTTTAGAGAAATGGCGATTGATGAGCGTAAAAGAATACTGAGGGCACACAATATCTGTTTCAAATGCTGTGCATCTAACACACATGTGGCTCGACACTGTAACGCCTGTTTCACACATATTCCGTCTGCAGTGCATGTGCGTTGTGTATGCGGCACGTCTGCGTTGCGGTAGCAGGAAGTGGCTATTGTGCTTTCACACAGGACACGTTTGTAGTGCGGTACTGATGGCCGTTAGATCCATGAAATAAATACAATAATGGGTACGTAGTTTTCCATTCTGTGTATTGTAAATATATATGTTTTCAAATTTATTGAAAAAGCTATATTAGCATTATTACTCTCTTTATTTTGCATGTAGTGTGTGTTGTTGACAGGAGAAAGGCGGTTAATACCAAGATTTTCTACACAATTTAACATTAATAAGTTAATAAGTATGTCTATCTATTGCTATGCCTAATAATAATTACATATTAGCATTGAGATGTAAACAATATATATTCAGATATGCATTCATATAGTCAGGATTTAAAAAAAATATTTACTTATATTTACTTTATATATTGTACTGAAGATGTATAATTACACATTGCTATTTAGGCTACACTCTGACTTTATAATTATGTCATAATTATAATAATACAATTAAAACAAACTTTCTCAGTTTTGCATCTATATGTACATATTTTCTGCAAAATCTGCCCTTCGTAAATGACATGTACTAATTATAAATAAAAAATAATAATAATGTAACATAGGCTATTTCATGTGCAAATGTAAATACACACAGCTGCGAATGGCATGAAGGTGTCACCCACGACCAACACAAAATTTTTCAATAGTAGTATTCACGAACAACATATTAGGCCCTACAGCGATAATAACTTTTTTCTCCGTTTAAACAAAATAAATATATAGCGTAATGTTATAGTCTAGGCTTATCTGCTGAACCAAGTTTAAACATGTCACTTCATAAAATAAACATTTTAAAACTTACCATCGACACCAACATCCGAGGAAACTGCTTCCCATGCCTTTTCCTTGTCATTCAAAACTTTGTACAAGACATAAAGTATAAGTATATTTTGGTCATAAAGTATTTTGTATTTTTCTACCTCCACGATGTGACGAGTGTCATCCATGTCACTTTTTCTGTTAATTAGCCTGTCATGTGATTGCCGGCTGAGATACAAGTCTCTCTCCCCTCTCCCTCCCCCTCCAAATATGTATGTAATGTATTTCATGAGGGGAAAATTTTTTTTTATATCAAATGTACTTTTGCAATTTTTGGGACTATATTTTTTATTGAATTATTTTTTTCTTCACATTTAGGAACTATATAACATATTACATTTTAATTAGGCATATATCATGCAATTATTACATTTCCATGCCAATCCATGTTCATTTTTACTGCGATCAATGTGATGTCACTTTAATTCAGTGCGTGCAGCACAGCAAAAATAAACTCGGTGCGTAAACGATCCCTGCACTGCTGCAAACGCACTGCACCTGGAACGCACTGACGGACCGCAACCGCGTGCAATGTGAACGCTCTAATCCGTTAACATGGGTGCTTAAAAAAACCGCAATGCACACGCACTGGCTTTCCAAATCCTCTCTTCCCCTTGAACAGCATGGCGGGGAGAAGGAAGAGATATCTCAGACTGAGGGTTCACCCAAATGCACAGAGATATGTGGTGGTGGCTTAAAAGGAAAATCTTGCTCAAAAATATGTTTAGTTAATGTATACCCAGATGGTAATCCCAGCAAATACAGAAGAATGTACGCCCTGCTAGATGACCAAAGTAATAGGTCGCTTGCACGATCAGAGTTCTTTGATATGTTTAACATACAAGGATCTACATTTCCCTTTTACGCTCAAGACTTGTTCTGGAGTAACTGAAACTGCTGGCAGGCGAGCTGTTGGATACACAATAGAGCCGGTTGATGGTACTTTGAGTCTTTCATTACCAACACTACTGGAATGTAATATGATTCCAGACAATAAGGATGAGATCCCTACCCCGGCAGTTGCAGCGTGTCACTGTCAACTTAAGTCCATTGCTCATGAAATACCATCTCTTGATGAAAATGCTGAAATCTTGTTGCTGATTGGCAGAGACTTGTTAAGAGTTCACAAGGTCCGCAGACAGATCACTGGGCCACATAAAGCAGCATTTGCACAAAAGCTAGACCTGGGCTGGGTGATTATCGGGGACATGTGTCTAGGGAAAGCTCATCGGCCTTCACAGGTCACTAGTTTGAAAACATACATCCTTGAAAGTGGCAGACCAAGTAATTTCCCCCCCAAAGTAATTTCCCCAAAGCTAAATGTCAGTCAAAGAAAAGTACATGTCTCCTTTGCAATACTTATCTCTTGGAAGTAGTCAATATAATCTGAGAGAGGCCAACAAAAAAGACCTAGGCCAATCAATGTTTGTCAGTCCGTGAATGACGATAAACTTGCACCTTCTGTAGAAGATATCAAGTTTCTCTGGACCATGGAGAATGAATTCTTCCAAGATTCTACAAACAGCTGGGTAGCCCCACTACCCTTTCGAAAACCACGGCAGTGTTTGCCTAATAACAGGTCCTATGCCATGAGTAGGTTCAAGTCTCACACTTGAGAAACGTCCAGAAATGAAAGCTCACTTCATGGAATTCATGCAGAAAATATTAGACAGCCACCACGCAGAGCTTGCTCCTCCAGTGCAAGAAGGCAAAGAGTACTGGTATCTGCCCTTTTTTGGAGTGTACCACCCTCAGAAACATAATCAGATACGTGTGGTTTTTGACTCTGGTGCCAAGTTTAATGGTGTTTCACTTAACGACGTGCTACTTACTGGGCCAGACATGAACAACAGTCTGTTAGGTGTTCTTTTGAGGTTTAGAAAGGAGCCAGTAGCAATTACAGCAGATATCCAGCAGATATTCCACTGCTTCCTTGTGCGTGAGGACTGTAGAGATGTTCTTTGTTTCATCTGGTACAAAGACAATGATCCAGCGAAAGAGGTTGTTGATTATCAGAGGCGGGTTCACATGTTCGGAAACAGCCCTTCACCTGCAGTGGCCATTTATGGGCTACGTAAAGTGGCACAAGAGGGAAGAGTTGAATCCGGCAAAGATGTGCACCACTTTGTCGAAATAGACTTTTACATGGATGATGCCCTGAAGTCATTCCCAACTGTTGAGAAAGCTATTGACATCCTCACAAGAACACAGAGAATGTTAGCTGCTTCAAACCTTAAGCTCCACAAAGTGGCCACAAATAAAGCTGAGGTGTTGGATGCATTTCCAATGGAAGATCGAGCCAAAGACCTTCAGAATCTCAATCTATTTGTAGACAACCTACACGATCAACGAAGTCTTGGAGTAAAATGGAGTATTATGACAGATGTCTTGACATTTCACATTCCAAAAACGGAAAGACCATTTACACAAAGAGGGGTGCTGTCCGTGGTCAACAGTCTGTTTGACCCTCTGGGTTTCCTGGCACCGATAACTATACAAGGACAGCTATTGCTTAGAGTGATGATGGTGCAAGGGGATTCAAGCCTTCCTGAGAGTTTCAAAGGAAGATGGATGGATTGGCAAAATTCTCTGCACAATCTCACTGAAATTCATGTACCCCGCACATACTCATCAACGTCCCTCTCTGAAGCTCAGAGTGTGGACCTATGTTTCTTCTCAGACGCTTCGGTCAAAGCTATTTCTGCAGTCGCATATCTCCGAGTCGTAGCCAAAGACGGGTTTAGAGAAGTGGGGTTTGTTCTAGGGAAGTCGAGACTTGCCTGATCTTACTGTTCCGAGGCTGGAGCTGTGTGCAGCAGTAATGGCCGTAAAGCAGGGGTCCCCAAACTTTTTTCTGCAAGGGCCACATAATTTTCCCTTTCTTTAATGGGGGGCCGGGTCGGTTTGTAACAGAAAATGACATGGGCCGGAATGACTACTAGTATTATTGTGGAGATTTTATTATGATTTTAAATGTATTTATTATGTTAATGCTAGAGTTTATTTTGTTATGTACCGTACAGACAAATGATTACTTTTCAAGAGACATATAACCTATTAAAAGAGCATTGTTATTACTATCATAATGACATTTTTTCATATTCAGTGCTATTCAAAATCAAAACATTTACTTATGCATATTAATTAGTGTGAACTGTGGGGCAATGTCGGCAGCAAAGGGGTTCTGGAAAAGGTGGATTTCTTTAGTGTGGACATGTAGCTCACGGAATCGCACGTCAAACTCCGCCTTCAGCATTTCCAGTGCTTCCACTGACTTTTCAGCTGGGAATGGAGCCACTGGTTTCTCAGCTGTGAGACTTTGGGTAACGGGGAGATGAGCGAAGTCTTGCTTTTGCACTTGTCCCACAAGCAATGCTAGTTTCACCTCAAATGCTTTTATGTGGGAATACATGTCACATATTAGTTTCCCCTTGCCTTAGAGCTGCAAGTTTAAGCCGTTCAACATTTCTGTCACATCTGTTAAAAAGGCGAGGTCCCATTTCCATTCTGCGTCGATCAGTTCTGGGACAGTTTTGCCCTTTGTCAGAAGAAAGGCATTGATTTCGGGTAGCAGCTCATAAAAATGCCTCAAAACTCTGCCCGGCTTAACCATCGGACTTCAGTGTGGTAAAGTACATCTCCATGAGCAGACTCTAGCTCGGCGAGAAAGGCTTGGAACTGCCGGTGTTTAAGTGCGTTTGCTTTGATGAAGTTTATGCATGACACCACCACCTTCATGACTGATTCCCACTTCAGAACTCCCAATTTCTTTATTCATGCGTCCTAAAAGCCCCCTCGACGCGCCAACCATACTAGGAGCCCCGTCAGTAGTGATGCCGGCCAGCTTAGACCAGTCTAGACCCAGCTCTCCCATCGTTTGGCACACTTTACCAAAAATATCCTCCCCTGTCGTAGTGCCTTTTAGACTTTGTAGGGCTGCTAGCTCCTCTGACACTTCAAAGTTTGAGCTAACTCCACGAAGAAAAATTAGCAGCTGTGCTGTGTCCTGCACGTCATTGCTCTCATCCAGTGCTAATGCAAAAAATTAAAATTCTTTCACTTTCTCCTGCAGCTGGGCATATACATTATCCCCCATTTCTTCAATTCGTCTGGTGACTGTACTTGCGGACAGACTCACCACATTTAAGACATCTTTCTTATCGGGACACACCTCCTCCGCAACAGCATTCATACATTTCTTGATAAACTCGTCGTCACTGAATGACCTCCGCTGGTTGCAATCAGTTTAGCTACCTGAAAGCTAGCTCGAACAGATGACTGGTTCAGCTGGGTTTAGCGTACAAATGTATTCTGCTGAGCTGATAGTACACTTTTTAGCTTCGACACTTTGTCTGCTCTCATTTGGCCTTGCAAGCTAGCATACTTTTCTCTGTGGCGGGTTTCATAGTGTCGGCGCAGATTGTATTCTTTGAACACAGACACTGTTTCTTGACAGATGAGACAAACAGCCACTTCTTTGCAGTGAACAAAAAAATTATCACTTGTCCACTTTTGGTTAAATACCCTGCATTCTGAATCAACCTTTCTCTTTCCCAACCGCTTGGCCATTTTGTCGTCTCTTTGAATTTTTTCGCTGGTTCGCGCGTCACCTGTTTGATCGCGCGTCACCTGTTTGATCGTGATGGTAAGTTATGTTGAATGTACCATTCTGTTGGTAGGTGAATTTAACAAATAATTAGGCTACGTTAATAACCAAGGGAAATTTTAGTCTGAAAGCCAATATTTATTATCAAATATAGACATGATGTAAGTGAAACTGTATATTTAAAATTAAATTTTCAAAATATGTCTCTGGCATTGTTCAGAGGGCCGGTCCAAATGTGGGGGTGGGCCGCAGTTTGGGGACCCCTGCCGTAGAGATGGCAGAAGTCATAAGTGAAGAAATAGAAATGGAATTAAATTAAATTAGCTTCTATACTGACAGCAAAGTTGTCTTGGGTTATATTCACAACCAGTCTCGACGCTTCTACATCTATGTAAATAACAGAGTGCAAAGAATTAGGCAGTTCAGAAAACCTGAGCAGTGGCATTATGTGCCATCAGACGAAAACCCAGCTGATCATGGTTCACCCTCTGTTCCAGCGTCTAAGCTCCTCACTACCACATGGCTGACAGGGCCTCCTTTCCTTCATGGTGAACTGTTTTGGGCTCCAGAGGAGCAAATCAGTTTTGATCTAGTTCATCCAGATGATGACAAAGAACTTCGACCGGAGGTGAGTACTTTGTCCACAAGTGTTTCTGAAAATAACCTGAGCTCAAACCAATGGGAACGTTTTTCCAGATGGCATTCCGTTGTCAAGGCTGTAGCTCGTGTCAGTCACATTGCTTACTGTTTCACCCACCCATCAGAGGTTGGAGAATGTGCCAACCAGCACAGAGGTTGTGCTGGTTGGCACATCTGCAAAAACTGTATTTCTGTGGATTCTCTGGAGAGAGCAGAAAGATAAACTATTAGAAGTGTGCAGCAGAAAGTATATTCAGAGGAATTTAAGCGCATCCAAGCAAACTGCAACATTTCTAAACAAAGCTCACTCATTAAGCTGAATCCCATCATTGACAGTGATGGTCTACTCCGAGTTGGTGGACGGATTCACCGTGCAGGTTTTGAATTGAAAGAGAAAAACCCTGTCATCATTGCTGGAGGGGATCATATATCAACTATTCTCATAAGACATTACCATGAAAGGGTTAAACATCAGGGAGAGCTAGTGGTCTATGGATAGTGGGAGGAAAGAGGCTCATCAGTAGAGTCCTTAATCAGTGTATTACCTGTAGGAGACTTAGAGGGAAAGTAAAGGAGCAGCAGATGAGCGATCTGCCAGCAGAACGACTCCAAGTAGACCCTCCTTTCTCATATGTTGGAATGGATATGTTCGGGCCATGGGAGGTGACAGCAAGGCGCACAAGGGGAGGTCATACATGCAGTAAGAGATGGGCAGTGCTGTTTACATGCTTATGCACGAGGGCAGTTCACATAGAAGTAGTGGAAGAAATGAGTTCCTTGAGCTTCATTAATGCTCTGAGATGCTTCTTTTCACTGCGTGGCCCAGCCAAGCAACTACGATCGGATTGTGGCACCAATTTTATTGGTGCATGTAACAAAATGGGAATAAGTGCTCCTGAAAAGGACAGTGTGCAGGAGTTCTTACAAGACCAGAAGTGCACTTGGATCTTCAATCCTCCCCACTCTTCACACATGGGTGGAGTGTGGGAGCACATGATTGGAGTAGCATGTCGCATTTTGGATGGTATGTTGTTGCAAGCTGGTAGAGCACGACTTACTAACGAAGTGTTAACTACTCTCTTAGCTGAGGTCACGGCCATAATGAATGCACGTCCTTTGATACCTGTTTCCATTGACCCTGAGAACCCTTACATTCTAACACCTTCTATGCTGTTAACCCAGAAAGCAGGCACACATTCCTCTCCTCTCAGTGACATCAACGCAGGAGATATGTTGAAATGCCAGTAGAAACGTGTTCAAGTGCTGGCTGATGAGTTCTGGTATAGATGGCGCAGAGAGTATCTGAGCACTCTGCAATGTCGTAAAAAATGGCCACAAAAAGAACTTGACATCAAGGAGGGAGATGTTTCCTTCTTAAAGAGAAACAAGCCGAACGAAATGAATGGCCAATGGGCATCATAGTGAAAGCTGTTCTCAGCGAAGATGGAATGATAAGGAAAGCTGAAGTGAAGGTCGTTAAACAAGGCATGACAAAGACCTACTACAGACCTATCTCAGAACTGGTCTTTCTAATGTCCCCAATCTGAAGGTTCATTATAGAGTGTGGTATCTCAAAGATGCCAGGTGGGGAGTGTCCTGGCATTGCCAGGTGTGATATCATGTAGCCAAGCGACCTCTTGTGGTCATATGAGGTAGAGCAAGAAATTAGAAAGTGACCTCATCAGTAAAAGACTATATAATTAGTGATGTCATCAAAAATAGACTGAATCAGAGGCAGAGATCGTTCATGTTATGGACATTCATTAATCCAAAGACATCCTCCATTCAAAGTTATTAATAAGGCATTCCCTGTAAGTCATCTTGTTTATCATTTCTCATGATTGTGTTCAGTCCATTTTGTGTAGTTCGAGATGCCTATTTGATGTTATTTAGAATGGCATGTTTATGCTTGCTGATACGGTGTATATTTTCTCATCTTAATATATCAAGTTAATATATTTTTGAAAGTATAGTGAATTCATTGGTTGAGTTGAATAATCACTATAAGAATTGGTTATGCTCATATGTAATATAGAGAACTGTTATAGAATATGCAACTTATCAGTGTATGTATTTGTATTTTCAGTTTCACACCATTCATGTGATAAAGTTACACTCTCAACATCACCTCGTGGTTCCGGGAGTTACTGTGTGAAGGTGTTTAACTTGCTGGACAATTGAATGTGGGTTCAACGAGGCCAGTACAGTTTGGCTCATTATTATTATTATTATTATTATTATTATTATTATTAATAATAATAAAAAAGGCTATACAATAAAACAGCTACAATGACAAATTCACTTATATTACACTTAGAACTTATATTAACAATATGAATAAGGGAAATATGTTTTACCCACTGCTCCGAGTGTGTGTGTTCACTGCTGTGTGTGTGCGCTTTGGATGGGATAAATGCAGAGCACTAATTCCGAGTATGGGTCACCATACTTGGCCACATGTCACGTCACTGACACTTTAACTTTGTAACACAAATAAATAAACAGTCTTTGGATTTCCCCTTTCTTTAAAACGATCATAGTTTGTGGTTCATTATTAGCCTATTGTTACATTGTGTCCAAGGAAGGCAGACGAAGGCAAAAAGGTGCTATTTCAATAAACTTGATTTAATAAGTACAAGTCAGAGAATCGCAAGAAAACACACAACTAAACTTAAAGTAGAATGGACAAAGGCTAAGGGGAGAACTGAGGATTTAAGTAGGGGAGCAAACAAAGGAACTGATGAGTTAATCAAACACAGGTGAACAGAATGACAATTAGGAAACAAAGTAAAACTAGGTGGCAAGGGAACAGGTTAACTGAAAACACAATGAAAACCAGGACAAAAACTAAACATAACCCTAACATTACTCCCCCCTCCTGGAAGGCGCGTCCTGCGCCGTAACAGTACCATCGAGGAGGGGGGGGGCGGGCGCCCTGGAGGCTAGTGCAGGACTGGAACAGGGCTAAGACAAGGAGAGCATCCAGGGCGGATCAGGGAGGTCCGGGAGCCTTGGCGGAGCAGGCAGTTTGGGTTGCCATGGCGGAGCTGGTAACTCAGGGGACCATGGCGGAGCAGGCAGTTCAGGTTGCCATGACGGAGCTGGTAGCTCAGGGGACACTGGAGGCCTTGGTGGATCAGGGGACACAGGAGGCCATGGCGGAACCTCCAGCCGGCTCGGTCACGGGTATATGGCCTCCCCCCAAAATTTTCTTGGGGAAAACTAGGAATCCTGGGGGGCGCTCTGAAGGATCGGGCACTTGAGGGCGCTCGGGAGGAGCTGGCACTGGAGGGTGCTCGGGAGGAGCGGGCACTGGAGGGCACTCGTGAGGAGCGGAGCTGACTAGCACAGGGGGCTCAGGAGACGAAGGAGGGCTGGACGGGACCAGCGGCGGCGAAGGAGACTCAGGAGACGATGGAGAGCTGGACGGGGCCAGCGGAGACGAAGGAGACTCAGGAGAGCTTTCTAGTCAAGTCAAGTCACCTTTATTTATATAGCGCTTTTATCAATACAGATTGTGTCACAGCAACTGTACAGCATTAATTAGGAAAATAGTGTGTCAATAATGCAAAGTAACAATAGTAAACATTCATTTTTCAGTTAAAGGCAGTTCATCATTGAATTCAGTGATGTCATCATCCAGCTCAGTTCAGGTTAAACAGTATCTGTGCAATCAAGTCAACGATATCGCTGGAAAAGAAGTGTCCCCAACTAAGCAAGCCAGAGGCGACAGCGGCAAGGAACCAAAACTCCTTCGGTGACAGAATGGAGAAAAAACCTTGGGAAAAACCAGGCTCAGTCGGGGGGCCAAAGAGCGGATTCTGGGGTGAGGATTGGAGGTGAAAACTCGGGGGGTAGTGCCATGAGCGCAGAGCGGCACACTGGAGCGGACTCTAGAGCTGGAGCTTTGGAAGACTGCTTCCTCCTCTTCAGCCTCTTCCTCTGGGCTGAGGTTTAAAAGAGTGAAGGGGCCGGTAAGCTTGAGAGGGCAGCGGCCGGCGGGCTTGACTTCACGGCGGCCTGCGGGCTAGAGTGAGCAGAGGCCGGGGAGCTTGAGTGAGCGGCGGCCGGAGAGCTTGAGAATGCAGCGGCCGGCAGATTTGACTGAGGTGTGGCCAGAGAGCTTGACTTCGGAGCAGCCAGCGGGCTTGACGAAGGAGCAGATGGCGAGCTTGCGGCAATCATAATGTGACTACCACGGGCTGGACTCCGCTTTGTCCATGGTGAGAGCTGATCTGGCGATCCACAGTGCAAAGTTGATGTAGCTCTTCAGTGACCAGCACGGATCACCTCTAGGCATTATGAAGCAGATGTCGTCTTCCAGCACGCACCAGAATACCTCCATTAAGGTGAGGTCATCACATGTGGCGTGATGGCAATAGTCCATAAACTCCCGCACATAATCCTCCAGGTCTCGGCCGTTCTGGAAAATTAATATTGTGGCCCCTGAAGGGCTATGAACACCGCCCTTCGGGGCCACATTAATAGAAACCAGCTCCAGCCTCATCGCTTGTGTTGTGGGTCCGTTCTTCTGTTATGTTGTGTCCAAGGAAGGCAGGCGAAGGCAAAAAGGTGCTATTTTAATTAACTTGATTTAATAAGTACAAATCAGAAAACCGCAAGAAAAGGTAAATTGGGGGTTGGTGTTAAAGAACTGTGTTATAATAATACCTACAATTACAATTCATTGTATGCACTATAAACACTTTAAAGGAGACAGACATGTAGATGTTTGTGAAATATGTTTTCTCTGTTTTGGAGGGATGATTATTTTTAAATCATACCCTATTATTGCATCGAAATTTGTTAATACTTTAATAAATTTAAGGGTGGATAATTTTATCTGTTGTTTATTGCAACAATACATAACTATAATAACTTTGTATAGTGCTCTTATGAAAGTTTATAGCATGATTTGTGAAAATGTAACTATACCGAATGACATGGCATAGACTTCTTCATGGCTAGTTTTTGTGTATTTCATTCCATTCTGTAACCTACTTGTTCTACAGATCTGTGTGTATTAGTGTTAAATGCTACTGTTTTTGACAGCGTTGATAATGTTTATGACAGATAATATCATGATAATTTTTGCTTCAATCATGGAGAGTAATGGTTTCTTTTCCTGCTATTGTTGTTTGCACCGCTTGCCACATGTATAGTTTAGCTCTCTCTGTCGGCGACGAGGGATTCACATGTGATAAATGCAGAGAAATAGTTAGGCTGACAGAGAAGATTTCAGAATTAGAGACACGCATCCAAACTTTAATTGAGGACAGTAAGAATGTGAGGGAGACTGGGTGACTGTGAGGCGACATAGTTGCGGGTCAAAACACCGCTCTTCCGTTCCTGATTAAAACATCAAACAGTTTCTCCCCACTCAGTGATGCACCCGCTGAGAAACCTGATAAAAGTGCTGTAGTTATGGGTGATTCTATTGTACTGAACGTGAAAATAGAGACACCAGCCACCATAGTCCAATGTTTACCAGGAGCCAGAGCACCTGACAACTTGGCAAATTTAAAAGTGCTGGCTAATGCTAAACGTAAATTCAGTAAGATTGCTATTCACGCCGATACAAAAATAACATTAAAGAGGTGTGTGAACTTGCAAGTACGATGTTAGACACTGTAATATGCTCTGGTCCCCTCCGTGCTTACCATAGTGATGAGATACATAGCAGACTGTCATCACTCAATGGGTGGATGTCTAAGTGGTGCCCACAAAATAACATAGGTTTCATAGACAATTGGATGAGTTTTAGGGGCAGACCTGACCTGTTGAAAAGAGATGGTCTTCATCCCTCCTGGGGTGGTGCCACTCTTCTCTCTAGAAATATGGCACATAGTCTTAGAGTTTGTACTTGACTAGCTGGGGCCCAGGTCGGGAAGCAGACAGACTGGCTAAACCGACCGTCTGCTAGTCGCCTCACATCACATAAAAATCTGTTAATTCTCAGCACATAGTGACTCTTTCACCTAGATATCACACTATAGAGACTATGTCTGTTCCCCGAACTAGAAAATACAAAAAACGTCCAAACCAATTTAAGAGTTACAATTTAATTTATGTTCAACAAATAAAACACAGATGTAATACGGATAAACAAATGATAAAGCTTGGCTTACTGAATATCAGGTCCCTTTCTACGAAAGCACTTTTTGTAAATTATATGATCACTGATCATAATCTAGATGTGCTCTGTTTGACAGAAACCTGGCTAAAACCTGATGATTACATTATTTTAAACGAGTCTACCCCCCAAGATTACTGTTATAAACATGTGCCACGTCCAAAAGGTAAAGGGGGAGGAGTTGCTATAATTTATAACAATATTTTCAGTATTTCTCAGAGGGCGGGCTTCAAGTATAACTCGTTTGAAGTAATGGTGCTTCATATAACATTATCCAGAGAAACAAGTGTTAATGATAAATCCCCTGTGATGTTTGTACTGGCTACTGTATACATGCCACTAGGGCACCATACAGACTTGATTAAATAATTAGCTGATTTTATATCCGAGTTAGTGCTGGCTGCAGATAAAGTTTAAGTTGTTGGTGATTTTAATATCCATGTTGATAATGAAAAAGATGCATTGGGATCAGCATTCATAGACATTCTGAACTCTATTGGGGTTAGACAACACGTGTCAGGACCTACTCATTGTCAAAATCATACTCTAGATTTAATACTGTCACATAGAATTGATGTCGATGGTGTTGAAATTATGCAGCCAAGCGATGATATCTCAGATTATTATCTAGTCTTGTGCAAACTTCATATAGCTAAAACTGTCAGTTCTACTCCTTGTTACAAGTATGGTAGAACCATCACTTCTACCACAAAAGACTGCTTTGTAAGTAATTTTCCTGATTTATCTCAATTCCTTAGCATATCCAATACCTCAGAACAACTTGATGATGTAACAGAAACTATGAACTCTCTTTTTTCTAGCATTTTAGATCCGGTTGGTCCTTTATGCTTAAGGAAGATTAAGGAAAACAGTTTGACACAGTGGTGAGAGCAGCCCAGAAAATGGAACGCTGCTGGAGGAAGACAAAACGTACTCGTTACTAACTCGGTTCCCATATCTCAGGGAACCGAGTACGTTCCCTTACGATACTACACTCGTACTGCGTCTGCTAGACGCATATGGGAACACAGTACAATCACACTGTGCTAATGTAGTGGAATGACTAAAGGTATAAAACTTCCATAAGCACTATGAACTCTCTTTTTTCTAGCATTTTAGATCCGGTTGGTCCTTTATGCCTAAGGAAGATTAAGGAAAACAGTTTGACACAGTGGTGAGAGCAGCCCAGAAAATGGAACGCTGCTGGAGGAAGACAAAACGTACTCGTTACTAACTCGGTTCCCATATCTCAGGGAACCGAGTACGTTCCCTTACGATACTACACTCGTACTGCGTCTGCTAGACGCATATGGGAACACAGTACAATCACACTGTGCTAATGTAGTGGAATGACTAAAGGTATAAAACTTCCATAAGCAACCAATGCCCATAGAGAAGTTAACAATAACCCAAGGCTAAGACGGGCTGAGCGTCCCGAGGTCACACCCGACTTTAGTGTCGTTAGGCCCGAATTCCAGGCAGGCATGGCTAATAGAGAGCGCCTGCAGGTCCCCTATTCGCTTTACTGATGCCAGTGCTAGAAGCAGAGCAGTCTTCAACAATAGCGACTGAAAGTTGTCAGACTGTAGCGGCTCGAAAGCGGGGCCCTTCAGGGCCCTCAGCACAGTGGGCAGATCCCATGAAGGGACAGTAGGGGGACGAGACGGATTCAGCCTCCTAGCCCCCCTTAGGGTGACCACGCTGTTTCTGCCCACCGATTGTCCCTCACTAGGGGCATGAGAGGCCGCTATAGCCGCCCCATAGACTTTGAGCGTGGATGGGGAACGTCCCTTATCCAGCAGCTCTTGCAGAAATGACAACACCTCTGTCAAATCGGAAGTATGAGGGTCTTTGCCGTGGTTTAGACACCAAGCTGAGGAAAAAAGACCACTTTAAGGCGTAGAGGCGTCTCGTAGACTCCACTCCCCTGAGGGGACCTTGCTCCTTGATAACATCTCTGCTCCTTGGTTCAATTTGACCGGTATATGCACTGCTCTCAGCGTGCGGGGGTTGAGCAAATGGTGCCCCTTTTAGGACTGGCAGGAAGAAATGACAGGCTCGACATACTGCTAGTATTTCCAGGCAGTTGGTGTGGAAGCCTTCTTCCGCCTTCGGCCAGTGGCCGAAAGTTGGTATGCCCTAGCACAGCGCCCCCCCAACCTGAGTTGGAGGCATCTGTTGTGACAACTGTCCGTCTGCAAACCATCCCTATGTCCACGCCCTGTTCCATCTAGCGGGAATTTTTTCCGGGGGCCAGGGCTGTTACACAGGCCAGACTGACCCTGATCTGCAGGCGTCCATGACGCCACGCATGGGATGGAACCCGTGGTTTCAACCAGCACTGAAGGGGGCGTATACAAAACAGACCCAGCTGTAGCGCTGGCGATACCGCCGCCATGAGGCCCAGCATCCTCTGAAACGCTTGGAGGGCGAGTGGTACCCATTGGAAGCCTGACTCGCTCTGAGCTGAGTGAACCGTTTCTACGGCTCATATCGCCAGCAAATTCATCACGTCTGAGTGCAGGACATGTGCATCTTTGCTCTAAACTGAGGTGGGAACCACACAGTTGAATCGCGGGGTATTCGAGCGAATTGCACCTTGTTTTATTGTCTCCAACACCCAGTTTGGCACTACAGGGATGGCCTGTCAGGCCTCAGCCCATGTGACAAGGGGTTGGATTAAATTGAGAGGCTGGTCGCCGTGTGGGTACCCCAAACTCAGAAGAGGAAATTAGCTTTTCCCTGAAAATGCTTTCAGAAAATACCTTACGCTAGACATAATGCTCTCACAGCAGAGCAGTCAGCCCCCGTGCGCGTTGCCTCAGTGTGGGCGTGGCCCAGACGTGTCCAATTTGAAGCTGTCAGTGATAATAATCATTAGTGACAGCATTCTCTTTTAATCCGCCTAAAAAAGATCAAACCGCTCATTAGAAGAAGAGTTTTGATGATCTTTATGTGTAACACTCAGGCAGTGCAGACCCAGTTGCTTAGTTCCCAGGCTTCATTGTTTCTCTCTCCGAGGCTTGCTGAGGCTGTTCAGTGAAAGGCGGTCCGCCCTATTCCATCTAAGCTCCTAAAAGAGGTGCTTCCAGAAGTCATAGATCCTCTTCTGACTATTATTAATTCATCATTGTCATTAGGATATGTCCCCAAAACCTTCAAAGTGGCTGTTATTAAGCCTCTCATCAAAAAAACACCACTTGACCCCAAAGAACAGCTTAATTACAGACCGATCTCAAATCTCCCTTTTCTGTCCAAGATACTAGAAAAGGTAGTATCCTCACAATTATATTCCTTCTTAGAGAAAATTGGTATCTGTGAGGATTTCCAGTCAGGATTTAGACCGTATCATAGTACTGAGACTGCTCTCATTAGAGTTACAAATGACCTGCCATTATCATCTGATCGTGGTTGTATCTCTCTATTAGTGCTATTGGATCTTAGTGCTGCATTCGACACTATTGACCACAACATTCTTTTGAATAGACTAGAAAACTTTGTTGGCATTAATGGAAGTGCATTAGCATGGTTAAAATCGTACTTATCTGACTGCCATCAATTCATAGCAGTGAATGAAGAGGCGATCACAAGTGCAGTATGGAGTACCTCAAGGCTCAGTACTAGGGCCGTTACTTTTCACATCTTTGCTCTAAACTGAGGTGGGAACCACACAGTTGAATCGCGGGGTATTCGAGCGAATTGCACCTTGTTTTATTGTCTCCAACACCCAGTTTGGCACTACAGGGATGGCCTGTCAGGCCTCAGCCCATGTGACAAGGGGTTGGATTAAATTGAGAGGCTGGTCGCCGTGTGGGTACCCCAAACTCAGAAGAGGAAATTAGCTTTTCCCTGAAAATGCTTTCAGAAAATACCTTACGCTAGACATAATGCTCTCACAGCAGAGCAGTCAGCCCCCGTGCGCGTTGCCTCAGTGTGGGCGTGGCCCAGACGTGTCCAATTTGAAGCTGTCAGTGATAATAATCATTAGTGACAGCATTCTCTTTTAATCCGCCTAAAAAAGATCAAACCGCTCATTAGAAGAAGAGTTTTGATGATCTTTATGTGTAACACTCAGGCAGTGCAGACCCAGTTGCTTAGTTCCCAGGCTTCATTGTTTCTCTCTCCGAGGCTTGCTGAGGCTGTTCAGTGAAAGGCGGTCCGCCCTATTCCATCTAAGCTCCTAAAAGAGGTGCTTCCAGAAGTCATAGATCCTCTTCTGACTATTATTAATTCATCATTGTCATTAGGATATGTCCCCAAAACCTTCAAAGTGGCTGTTATTAAGCCTCTCATCAAAAAAACACCACTTGACCCCAAAGAACAGCTTAATTACAGACCGATCTCAAATCTCCCTTTTCTGTCCAAGATACTAGAAAAGGTAGTATCCTCACAATTATATTCCTTCTTAGAGAAAATTGGTATCTGTGAGGATTTCCAGTCAGGATTTAGACCGTATCATAGTACTGAGACTGCTCTCATTAGAGTTACAAATGACCTGCCATTATCATCTGATCGTGGTTGTATCTCTCTATTAGTGCTATTGGATCTTAGTGCTGCATTCGACACTATTGACCACAACATTCTTTTGAATAGACTAGAAAACTTTGTTGGCATTAATGGAAGTGCATTAGCATGGTTCTCTCGCGTGAACTCATTCGGGAGTGGTGACTTTCCATGTATTCCCAACTTCTGAGCCTCCTTGCCTGAAGTTATGGAACACACCCATCAACGTAAACTACGCCAGAGCGCGTACACACCTCACGAACCGGATGCCATGCGCGTGCCCAAAGACAGTTGGACATAGTGTTGTATTACAGGTAAAAAATGTTATAAATACTGTTCGGTTTCTGGCACAAACCGATCGTTTCGTGTCTTAGGACATCAATGTGTCGTCACGAGACGTAGGATTTAATTTGGATTTGTTTGTGCATGTTTTTTTACTCTCATAGATTTAGTTACCATTGCCATGATACAACTGATAGACTGCAACGGTTGGACTTAAAAATCATCATATGTGTTCTACTGAAGAAACAAAGACACCTACATCTTGAATGCCCTGGGGGTAAGCAGATAAACATTTTTGGGTGAACTATCCCTTTAAGAAGAACATTTGCTCTGATTGTTTCCTTTTCTTCAGCTTTAAATAGGACATTTATGTTTAGGCTGGAATACAATATGCCAGTAAATCACTTTTAATTAGGATGAATGCCAGATTAGATTGCACCAATTGTTTTTTATTTTATTTTATGCTTTTTAAAAACTGACAGCTCATTAGCGGGCTTGTGAGCTCAGACTTTCAGTCCTTGTAATTAACACCAACTTTGTCAGCAGTGACTGACCTAGCTGGACACCTAGACCTTCATTTGAGACTGACTTGTAGGAGTTTCATTGGTTATGAGGGTTTAGGAGTTGGGGAGGTGACTCACAGTGAGGGACAAGGCTCAAAAGAGTGCTCTAGTAGGTGACATCCCATCCGTCTAGCTCTTCCAAGGCCTGCAGGAAGATTAATGATGCTGAGATGGCCAAACAAGCTAACTGCATCTACATTAGTATTCTTGGGTGGCACAGGGCATTTAGCAGTCTTTCAGCACAGATGCCATGCCAATAGATTGATAAGATGAGAGACACAAGGACCCTAGAGTCTGCGGTCAGAGAGTGAGTTAACTGGGCTCATTACAAATATGGACAATCAAGACCAGATACCAAACTCAGATAGTGATGACAGCCAAGTCAGTTGTATTACATCACATCTGTGAACTGGATGCACAATGATAATATTTCTGATGAATGAAATGCGATACATTTTCATGGCACACAGAAAAGGTTTAATAGACCAAAGACCAGTATGATGTTTTTCAATATTATTATTAGTGGTGTTTTCTAAAAGGCAAGCATCACTTTTACTAATGCATTACTATTATTCTAATTACATAAAAAAAATAATAATAAAAAAACACTTCGAAACGCATCCCTAGAACATTTGGTTTTTCTTTTTTTGTCCTGAACGTTAGGTAGAATAACTTTACAGTCATGCTTTTCTGTACCATTAGGGCTAATATGCTATTGCTATAGCATGAGAAATATGAATTGTGAAATGAATTGCTAATTTGTTCCCCATCCCTGTCAGGAAGCCCTGCTGTTAGTCAAAGCAGGTGACAGCTTGAACTTGTGCTGTCTGAGATCGACTTGAGCATGATACCGAAAAGGAATGACACATGCTATCCTTGTTCAAGGATGCTTCATCTACATGAGAGGGCAAGCACACATTCTGCACACCTATTTTGATAAGGTGAATCACAGTAGACTGGAGCGGAATGGGAACAGCTTGTGTTTGCCTTGTCATTGTTAATTAAGTGTAATTGTCATTGCCATTGTCATTCTTCCTATGATATAGAGTATTGTGCACTTTACTCTCAACCTGCCCAAAACTGAGATTTGTGCCTGCTTTGCTTTTAAGAGAGAGAGAGTGAAAGAGTAGTCCCATCACCAGCACTCTTTTAGGCTTCAGGTAATTTTCAGGAATGCACAGGCTAAAGGATCTTTAAACTGTCCCATGATTTCAGCTAAACAATGACAACTGCCTACAGTATTTATTAACACACCTGCCCACAATCATAGATAAATGGTAGGCATAGTGTCTCTGCGATTATTATTTTTTAGCCATAGTCATAGTTTTGCAAACATGCAATATTTTAAACCCCAAAATTAAATTCAATGTCTTTATGATAATAATAGGCTGACCTATGAATACACATAAAAAAACAGTCTATGTTATTTCAACTCACTACAATAAAGTAATCCCCCCCCCAATAACTTACAATTTTAAGGCAGCTGCTGAACTTAAGTTTTTAACTTGAAACTGTTAAAAAATAAATAAATACAGTGATCCAATTTAAAACTGGAAATAACATTTTAGAATGTTTAAAGAAATAGTTATGATTTTGCACTTTCACTAATCAAAAAGCTAATTTGTGACAATAACATATTTATGTGCAGTAGGTGTTTGGAACATCTCAAATCATGCTGATATAACATGGATCATCAGGATTTGCATAGAGTCCATGGCAGATTCAGTGCATGCAAACATTAAGACAAAAGGACATATCAGAAAGAAATTCTTAGATCTAAAAAAAGTTTTTTTATTTTACACACAAATTATGTTGATAATCTGCATTATATCAGGAAAAAAAGAATAGATAAATTGAAAAAATAGGAATATTCAGGAGTGTCTTTTTAGATGCTCAATATTAGCAAGCAGATTAGCTTGAGGCTTTGTGAGGTTCTGTTGCTTCGTGTGAATCAATTTCTAAATAACAACCAATAATCTAAATAACCTCTCTCTGTTCGAGCTTTGAACCACTGAACAGAATCAAATTAATGTAGACATTTGGAATTGTGCATGTTCATGTCTTGGTTTATTTGGGAAAACACCACTTATCCATGTTGTAATCTTTCTGACTTCCATACAAGAAAGGTCAAGGAATCTTTCCATAAGGATGTCAATGACCATGTTTTCTCTGTTGATTTTATACATTTCTCCGTCTCTGGTCACTGTTCTCAAAACAGTTAACACAGTGATCTATACACTTTGTAATTGTCCTAAACAAACTGTAAGTTTTCATTCATTTCATAGAAATTATAAATCATGTCAAATTTTCTTAAAACACTGTGCACAAAATTCTCAATAACAAGAGCAAGAGTAGAAACTGTAAGAAGACATGGACATAGAGGAAGTGGTCAGAATGGTGGGAGAAGAGGTAGAAGGTACAGATGAATTTCAAATAAAATCATAATTATTCTAACTGACCTACAATGATCTTAATCCTTCTACACACTGCATGATTGCAGCAATCCAATAAGATCACACTGTGCGACATAGATCTAATGAACTTGGGTACGACATGCATGTAGACTGTATGATGATGACACCTATTGACTCATACACTACGACGCACGTTTCTATAGAAGAATAAAATGTCATCAGCAAGACGGTAGTCAAAAAGAGCATGATGAATCACTTTGGCAGTTGTAGTTTTTATGTGTGCTGACAAAATATGGAAGCTGCGAAAGAGGAAGGGAATAAGAGCTTGAGGTAAGCAGTTTTATGTTTTAGCGCCATGTCACATTGATTTCATGTCGCATTTTTATTAGCTGGTCAGTAAACATGGGTCATACCAGCAAACGCACTGTGCGTTGATCATGCTGAATTTCTGACACTGTCAGAAAATTGTCATAGGCTATCTTTGGTCGCAAGACCGTGATACCGGCCGTCTTTGAGCCTGTCTCACTGTACAGCATAGGACCACCGATTAGGAGCCACAATCACCGAAATCGCCACGATTGTTTCACGATGTGTGGGACAGCCGAAAATCGTGCTGTGTGTTTAGGGATTTATTGGATTGCTAAAATCATGCAGTGTGTAGAAGGCTTTGCACGGCTAGATACAAACTTATCTTAACCAAACAGTTCAACTTTATTAACTTCATCTGACATCTCGATGCAGAACCACACACACAAAAAAGATACTTTAAACTAACTTAATTCAATTATGGACAGTGGTTCCACATAACAGAAACATGCTCTCTACTCAAATACATAACTCAGTAAACTTAAACAACCATGCCCAAATAACTTGAATCAATCAAGTTCATCCTTACCAAAGTATCTGAGTTAAGATAACATGTTTTGTTTATGTGGAACCTCTGTCTATAAATGAATTGATTTATTTTAAGGTAAGATATTTTTTGATGCAGCTATTTATAACACATACTAAAGAAACTAAAAATAACTCTTATTGTTAGGAGTTAGACAGAAGATGGTTGTTACATCCATGGCATGCCCCAACTGTTTTTTTGATTAAAACAACATTAATTCTTGATAGCAGGTTCTCAACCCAAGCACATGCTCTACACTTCACCACAATGGTAACCCCCCAAAACACTAACATACCAGAAATTCTTTTAAATACAAACATAAAAGAACATTAAACATTACTATGTATCCCCATTGTATTATCTTGAGAAAAGATGCATAAAATAACATTTTATTTGAACATTTACTCTCCCTATCCAGCCCCGTACAAAGCATGATGGGAAGTGGAAATCCTGTTCCTAGATTATATAATGATACTTTAACACAACTAAAATCATTTATGTATCTTAACTCAAACGGATTAAGTAATGTGGTTGAAAATAATTGTGTTAGGTTAACTTGATTTAAGTAAACTGAAAGCTGAAGCACTGAAGCACCAAATGCTATTTTGACCTACTTAATTGACATTGTCAATTAAATGTTCTGAAATGTTCTTTCAAACGGAAAACATTTAGTTGAACAAAAGCATAACTGTTTCAAGTCAGTTTAACACAATGCAACTGTGTTTGAACAAGAAATCTAATACAATGGTGTTAAAAATGAATTGCTTAAATAAAGTGAACAGTATCGTTGTAACAAAGTTCGTAGTTCGGGAAGAAGGAGACGGGAACTGGCGAACACTTAAACAAAACGTTAATAAAATAAACAAACACAAAATAGCGCGACAGCCCCTCGCGAACGACTGTCGCGCACAAACAAAACCAAAACACAAAATAAAATCCAGGCCTGGTCCTCTCTCGTCTTTCACTGTCCTCACTCCTCCTTTTATCCTTCCGGAGCTCCTCCGTGGGACTCGAGACGGTGAGTGGTGCAGGTGTAGATCATTATCAATTACTCCACCGGCCTCGCTCCATTCCCATGGCTCTCGGCCCCGCCCCCACTTGTCACAATCGTAAAATAATTTTTTTGAGTGCACCAACTGTTCCGACTGAGCTAATATCAAGCAATCATCAATATGCAGGGAAGAACTCAATATTGATATCTTTGTCCCTATGGAAGTATGTGCCCTTTGGATTTACCATGTAAGCCTTACCCTCCCACCCACCCACCTTCGAGCTAGATAAGTGCAGCATCATGCTCTCAAAGAAACTGCAGTGCAGGCTTCCGAACCCGGAGAGAGTGCGCTAGAGGCAGCGGGTGAGGGTGGAGAAAGGGCTAAATCTAATCTCTCTGCTAGATCCAACTGTGATTCCCACAATCTCAGTCGGACAACAGCGGGACTGGAACTGCAAGCACCGCTAGCATAGGCACTTTTGAGAACATTAGCAAGATGGTAACCAAAGGCTCATTCTGATGAGATCAGGCTTTGTGGACAACAAAGGAATGGCTTTTGCCTTAAGATACTGAAAGGATTGAATTTATTTCCTTATGAAATTAACTCTTCATGAAACCAATACTCAGGAACTCACACAAAACAGACGCCATGCAATAAAACAATAAAACTTACTTAACTTATCTTATCTTCAAAGAGAGCAAACAACGCCTCTCTCCTCGCCCATTTACGACCCCCTTCTCCCCCTGGCCTCTCTGCCTCTCCCTCTTTCCCCCCAAAAGGTTTCACCCAAAGTTCATTAAGAATATGCATATCCCACATATCATGTATCTTGTGAACCTGTTGTTTTTCCCATTCATGTTTAGTACCATTTTAAAGGTCTTTGTGCGATTGGTAAATTGGTTTCAATTTCAAAGTAGTCATTTATATTGTGAGAAAGACTTAAAACTTTTGTAGAATTGTGTTGTGTTGAGGAGGGGGTGTGTCCCCCTTTAGGGGTCTGTGAGAATGTTTCCAGCCGGGTGTGACCCTGGATCACAGAAACTAATAAACAAAAGGTCTTTTATGTTTTTACAACTGATTTAAATATTTAAGGGAAAGTTGCAAATCAGTCAGGGCGATTCTGTAGCCAGAAAGCCCGTAGAATGAAGTGTGTCCACACACTTCACACTATGTATTTTTCTAAAAGTCAGGTATGCATCTTACTCTTAGATTTGTCTTTGAGAATTTGATGTCTTGATTTGATATCTTTGAATTGTCTATGTAATTGGCATAATACATATTTACCTGACTGATAATAAATTGTTACATTTGATTTATTCTGACT
>NW_015505475.1:880112-882059 GCF_001515645.1 Sinocyclocheilus grahami
CGTTTGTATCTCTGCCTTCTTACCACGTGTATGAGTTGTTTATCTGTTTGTTTTGACTTCTCTTTTGGATTACCCCTTTTGCCTGTTTGCCTGGTTGGACTGCCTTACTGTATTTTTGACCTCATTGCCTGTTTTTACCGACCCTGAGTTTGGTTTTGTTGGACTGCTTCAATAAACGTCCGCATATGGATTCTTCCTCGGCTTCCGCCTCACCCTCATTACAGAATACTTCGCCTACTATGAATCCAGCGAAAGTTTCTCAGCTCCAAGCGGCATTCGCTTATCAGAGTGAACTGCTAAAGAACTATCAAGAGCAGCTCAACAAACTGCAAGCAGCAAACGATCATTTAACCCATTATATTCGATCGCTTCCTTCGGCCACACCACCAACGGTAAGACTGGCGTTGCCAGACAAGTTTGATGGCTCTGCAGGACAATGTCGTGGTTTTACCCGTCAAGCCTGCATTTATGTTGAAAGCCAGAAAGATCAGTTTCAATCTGAAGCAAGTAAATGCACTTTTCAGATGTCACTATTATCTGGTAGAGCGATCGATTGGGCTGCAGCAGTTTGGGAGACAGACTTACAGTTTCATTCATCTTTTGAATATTCCCTACAACTATTCAGAGATGTGTTTGAATATTCCGAGGGGGGCAAGGATATTTCCACACAACTGTTACACATGTCTCAAGGCAACCGTACCGCTGCTGATTTCGCCATTGAATTTAGAACCCTTGCCGCTCAAAGTGGATGGAATGATGTTTCTCTGAAGGCTGTTTTCAAACAGAGTTTAAACCTCGAGCTTCAGACAGAATACTAACACATGTACGATGTGGCCTGCAAGGGTGAGGATTTAACTTTTTCTGAGTTTGTCACTATGGCTATCAAGATAGATAACCTGCTGAGAAACACTCCCAAGAGGAAATCTGCTCATCTGCCTCACTCAAACTTCCTCACTACAACCACCGTCCACCAAGAGCCCATGCAGATGTAACGTTTATTATTATTTATTAGCTCTAAAAAGGGGAATATTTATGACGAATCATAAATGGTTATGATTCATAATAAATATTTAGATTATATCTTCGAATTAACTGTAGCAGAATCAATATTACAATTATTTGATCTGTCCGTCCACCGAGCAGACAATATAATCATTTATCAATTCAAAGCTAAGCACATTTATCTGGTGAAGAGAGGACTCAACACCGTCAACATAATCTGTGTTTTTACTGCAGTGAAACAGGCCACCGTAACGTTGAGTGCCCACACAAAGCCTGGGGATCAACCACTACTACCAGCCGGGTGAGTGTTGATCAATTCTCTCTTCTAAGTTCAAAAACATTTTTGATTCCTGTTCGGCTGACTACTCAGAATGGCCCCATTACTTTGACAGCGTTGATTGACTCCGGGGCTGCTCTGAACCTGATCAACAAGGATATTGTCAAGAGATACAGTCTACCTACATTACAATGTGTACCCACCATTTGCATCAGCGATGTCAACAATAAACCTATTGAGGGAGGTATCACCAGACAAACTGCACCTGCCCAGCTACAGATTGGTCTGTTCCATAGCGAAAACATCTCACTCTACATCATTGACTCACCCAGGTATGAAATCATCCTTGGACATCCATGGTTATCTGTTCACGATCCTGTACTCTCATGGTATCATGTAGAACTGACTCACTGGTCCAAATTCTGCCTCACCCATTGTATGAACATCAACATGCCAAGTCCATGTCTCGCCACAAGTTTTGAGAGTCTGACTCCAGTCCCAAAATTCCTACCTGCTATCACGACTACTTAGAGGTGTTCAGCAAGTCCAAAGCTACACAGTTACCACCTCACCGCCCCTGGGATTTGCACCATCGACCTTCTGCCCAATGCCATGCCACCTAAGAGTAAAGTCTACCCACTATCATGCCAAGAATCTCAAGCCATGGA